>NW_019417072.1:50195-143200 GCF_000390285.2 Anoplophora glabripennis
GATGAAGAAGGATGTCCCTCCTTTAATACATGTCGCTATTTCGTCTCCTGTAGTTTAAGACGGCGATTTCTGCCACCAGGGATATTTTGGCGCTAGCGTCGCTTAAAATTATTAAATTGGAATAAATAGTTAATATAAGAACCTCGTTGTGCAGCGGTAATATAATGTAAGGTCAAAATAAGTATGACTTTTGAACTGAAGGTGTCCAGGCATACCGTAGAATTAACGTCAACTCATAATACATTTAGTGTAACATGGGTTGCAGTTTAAATGAACATGAAGGCTTAAAATTTAGTTCAATGTAAAAAATTGGACAAAAAACGGATTGCTCTGTTTCCCTATTCCTTTCCATTTTTTTGAAGCTCCGCGCTTCGGCCTATCTCATCTCTGGTCAATGGTCATATCATCATACCACAACCACATTTGCTAGAAGTAAAGTTCAAAGTGAAATTTTTATACTTATTTCTAATTTTACATAATTTACTTGTCTTGTGCATTATAGGTAGTGTTAATTATTTTCGTATTTTGATTTGTGCTAATCGGAATCAGTGAATTTGTGTAAGATTTTGTGGAAGTATTATTTATAACTTATTTAGGTAGGTACCTACAAATTATTTAAATAGTTTGTTTTACAATTATAATTTTTTATGTAGGTATTTGAATAATACCTAACAAAAACAATTTTTCAAACATGCCCAAACGAAGTAAGAGAGCAAAGGCGGCAAAATTGGGTTGGAGCAAAAGAGTGTAAGATATAGGCAACTAGATATGGAAATATTATTTGATCCATATTATTTATTTTTATATACTAAGTATATCTTTACATAATATATCTAAATATTTTGTTTTTTCTCAAAATTAATAGGTATAAGTATAGTATATGAGATAATTAAATATTTCATTCTGTAGTTACTTTGATATGATTGTTATATGATATTGGAAAGTTATGTGGTTCGAAAACTCAAATCTATTTTTTGTCCTTACTAGATACTATATTACTACTACTACTTATATAGGAACTATACAGGTAGAGGTAATATAAAATAACCAAAATATTTGGATTTTTACTGGCTCTATCCGATTATATAGAGTTTCCCAATATATACTATAGGTAATGCTGACAATATCAAGGTGTTGAAAAAGAAGGTTAAAAAAATTGGACTACATGTACTTCCCATTAAATTATTCTTAAAAGTTCCTACAAACCGAACATAAATCTGAAAATGCTTGCTTCAAATACAGGGCGTTGTAATTTTAAAAAATAATTAATTTCATCTAATAGTCTAAAACATTGAAATTTTGATGTTTTTTTTATTGTCATTTTAAGTATATCTGATTATTTTCTACAAGGTAATCCAAAGCGGATAGGTATGTACCTACACGACGTTTTTGATATTTTTTTAACTATAGGATAGCCTGGTATAGCTACTTTTAAACTGTTTAACTAGAGTTTTGCATCCAGGCACAACAAACTTGTTAAATATGTTCTTACAAAAGCAATTATCACACTTGTTCTAAGTTCTAACATTATTTGTAGATATAAAACATTAATAACTTTGTATGAAGGGCAGAACAATTTATAGAGAGTATATTTGTATACAGTTCATCTATCTCTGATGCAAAGCTATATAATCAAGGGTAATACTGAGGGAAATATGTTCAAAAAAATTTTTTTCTTACACTTTCTTTGAGTTGCCCTGTAAAAAATCAGATATATGGAAAAGGTGACAAATCACTTGGACGAATAAAAAAAATCGCTCAATTTTTTGTGAAATGATGTATCAATAGTTCTAAATTATGTTTATTTTATGGGTTTACTGAATATTATTTTACAGCAAAAATGAGAGCACATCCTGTACATCAGAATTATCTGTTGCTGTAGATGTTGATGTCGATAAGGAGTCAAAAACTGTATGCTGCTAAAACTGCCAATTTTATAAAGAATGTAAGAGTACCCTTATTATTATCAGGTACTATTTAGTATTCTGTTCATGAATAAAAAAAAGTATTATTCCAAATTAAAATATTTTAGATACAGCGACAACTTAATATATGCCAGAGAGATCAAAATATTATTTTGTAGTTTATATTAATGACAGTATTGATGTGGAAATTATTGAAAGGGACGAAGAATTATGGGAAAACTGTATGCTGCCAAAACTATGCTAATTTTATAAAGAATGTATTGTACCTGAAATATTGAGAGGCAATTTGAGGAAAAATAAAAGTAAGTAAGAATAATGTCGCCAAGAAAATCAGAAGATGCAAGGTATACAGACAACAAAGGTAACGTAAAGTTTGGGAATAAATTAAACGGTGGACTTTTTATTTAAAAAAATTAATATTTGTCATATAAAGTTATGCTCTAAGGGTTTTCTTTTCCAAGCTACAGGGCGCTAAAAAATGTTAAAAAATGTAATTTTTTAATATCATTTTCAATGCAAAAGTCTTTTTTCAATGCCTATTTGAACATGTTCGGTAGCTGAGTCAAAGCATACTTCATAATGTTTTTATTTTTCTTTTCCAATGTTAGCAGTGGGAAAAAATTGTATTTACAAAAGTTTTATTTACGGAAAAATTACAAGAAATAGGAATAAAGAGGATAATTTTGTTTAAAATAAAAAGTGGATCATAAAAAAATATTAAAAAAATGTTTTTACCAGTAGCGTACCATAATTTTCTTCGAAAAACCTTACCGTACAATCCGTACGCCCGCCACTGAGTAACTTACAAAGTCAATCTTTTTCCTGTTACTAGGGTATTATCAAATTAAGCTAAGCTAAAATTTTGTTCCATTATCTTATAATGTTCGAAAGTTATTGGAGAAAATCTAAATTTTTCTAAACTTTATAGTGCCCTGTAGTTTGGAAAATAAAACCCGTAGAGCATAACTTCATAAGAGAAAAATTTATTAGTATTTTTTTTTTAATTATTAGCTAGAAAGACATTGAATTTAGAAACTTTTTTGTCTTTTGATATTTGTTTCGTAAAACACAATGTTTTTGAGGAAAATGGCGAATCATGATATGCCTAAGGTCACATTTTGACATTTTTTTCGAAAACATTGCGTTTACAAAAAAGTATAAAGAGACAAAAAGTTTCTAAATTTAATGGCTTTCTAGTGGACTGATAATTTTTAAGAAATTTAAATATGCAACCAAATTATTTTGGCTCCAAAAACAAGGGGGGCCCACGAAAAATTGTCTTAAGGGGGTTCCCCGCCAAAAAACGTAGCACCATCAGATTCCATATGTCATAAAACCCCTGTGTACCAAATTTAGTGATTCTCGCCCAACAGGATTCTGAGATATAAAAAAAGATTATTCTTAGGGGCGGACTTCAGGGAGCTGTAACTCCGAAAAAAGGGGCCAGTTGGCAAAAAGAAGAAATACGGGTTCCCTAAATTTGTCTTAAGGATCTGTGACCAAATTTTGTTGCATGAATTTCGGGACACCCTGTATAGGGGTGGCTGTCCGTTGCTGTTATCTGTCATTGAGCGAACCGTGCAATGCTGATGAGACTAGAGAAAGTCGAAACAGTCACCTATTCATTTGGCATTCAACGTCATCGATGGAAACCAGACTTCCTAAGAAACAGTATTCCAGTCCCAGTCTAAGGTCCGCATCTCATTTGTAGACACAAGTAGACTTCAGGGAGCTACATTTGTAACTTTGATTTGAATTTGTATCTTTGAATTTACTTAACACCTTACAAAGTTTGTAAACATTTTGAATAGCTACCTAATAAATAATAAAAATATTCAACATATTTTTGAATTTCATTTTTATTTCGTTATTTAATTTTTATGATCTTTTAACGGCTATAATAAACATGTACATTATTTTTTAGGGTTTTAGAGTTAAGCCAATATTAATTAGATAATTTTTTAAATATAGCTATTGACATTGAATACTTAGTTATTTTACTCTTTGTTGCCTGGTACACTAAACGAACCATAAAAAGGCTAATGAACTGATATTACCCAATTTTTTTTATGTATATAAATAGTGCTAATGTTTTTATCGATCAAAGCTATATAATATTTTTCAAAATTTAGTTACCTTCAGCCATTTTCATTAAATATGTAAAATATATATCAGCAGAATCTTGTAAAATGAGTAGATGTTGAAAATGGACAATACAGGGTTCGGCATAGCAGTGTTACAATTAGGGTTTGCAATCCTGCATTCCGCGTTCCAGCAGTCCAGCAATTTCCCGCATGTCAATGATACCTGCGGAATTCCCGCATTTGTGCGGTAATTCCCGCGCGGGAAATTTTTGAATAGAACACGTGGCGCGCGCGAGCGCCCCGTTTGGTTTGCGTGCGCATCCCGTTCCCCTCTGATAGCATCGATCAATCGAGGAAGGAAAGGATTAAAATCGGCAGATCTTTGCATCATTCAAACAGATTCCTTGATTCGTCTATTTATTTTCGAGAAAAAAGTGTTTACAACTAATAGTTTTGTCTTCTTGTATGTTACTTTAATTATACTATACTGCCCTACTTCGGAAAAAGACCGTATATGCAGTTTTGTGACAAATTGAGATAATTACATTTTTGAAATCTATATCGCATTATACATTACCCGTCTATAAATATCAAAAATATCGTTTTTGTTTCTTTAAATTTAAAAATTTGTACATTTTAAATTTCTAATATTGCTTCACTTAGCAGACTTATGTACATGTATTTCATTAAGAGGTACATAGTATAAACGTCGCATGTGACCACATACGGCTTTCTTCTCTAGCAGAATCGTTGAAATACGATGTTTTTAACAAATTAAATTTGTATGTGTTTACATGCGTTGTTTTAAATTAAACAACAATTAAATATTATTTGCAACACAATATATTAAAAATTGTAAAATGCCCTGTTGAAACGTCCAAAATATCATGTATAGGATGTACATGTGGTTCTTCTATTAATTTCTGTTGAAAATGTAGCACATATGGCATTTTTACCTAGCAAAATCTTAAATTTATTAAGACAAAACAACATTTTCGACGCTGTTTTTATTGAAATTGCAATGTTTTCTAACATTCTTCAAATACATTAAACAATATTTGTTTTTCGTTTGCCGTTACCGATAAAATCAAGTTATTACTTTAATTAGTAAATGAATGACAGCCAAATGAAGTATGCCTAATATCTTCATGAATTTAATAGTATAGTCAACGCAAATGGGCGTATATTAGACTTAATATTTACTAATATTCAATGTGAAGTTTTCAGAGATAGTACCCCTCTAGTTGGAGAAGATTTACACCACCCAGCTCTCATGATTAATGTTACATTAAATACATCAGCCAGTGTTAATTTTTCTAATAATCCATCTTGTAGATCTTATAATTTCCGCAAAGCGGACTACCCTGGACTATATAATGCCATGCTGGGTATTGACTGGAATTTTCTGTCGGATATAAATAATGTTGAGAATGCTTGCAAAGAATTTTATAGCACTTTGAATTCAGTTTTAAATCAATTTGTTCCCATTTATAACACCAAAACTAAAAATAATTTTCCCAAATGGTACACCACTAAAATTAAAAATAACATCAGATTGAAGAATACATATCGTAGGCAGTACAAGTATAGAAAAAACCCTCACTTTTTGCAAGAGTTTAAACGTCTTAGAACTTTGATAAAAACACAAATAAATACAGCCTATAAAAATTATCTTAATAATGTGCAAAATCAAGTAGTAAAAGATTCTTCATATTTATGGTCATTCATTCATAGTAAAAAATATATAACGAGAATTCCTGGTTCGCTCATGTATAATAATAAAACTTATAATAATCACGAATCTATTGTCAATATGTTTGCTGAATTTTTCAGTAGTGTGTACTCATCTAACAATAACAATGGGGACAAAATTGTTATTGATAATCTGAGGAGTACACTTTGTATGAATATTGATTATCTATCGGAAGCTGAAATTATTTCTGCTACAGCTAAGTTAAAAAACAAAATGACATCTGGTCATGATAATATTTCATCTTTTTTTGTTAAAGACTGTGCATATGTATTAGCTAAACCATTATGTGTCATTTTTAATCTAGCTTTAAGAACTACTACGTTTCCAGAAGTATGGAAGTTATCTAGATTATGTCCAATTTTTAAAAGTGGAGGTAGATCTGATATAAGTAATTATAGACCGGTATCTTTTCTCTGCAACTTTTCAAAGATTCTAGACATCACGTTGTACAATCGCATATATCCAGCGGTCAAAACATTAGTAACACCAGACCAACATGGGTTCGTGGAGAAGCGATCTACCGTTTGTAACTTGTGCTGCCTTACTCAATATATCGCCAACGAACTTGATATTTAAGGGCAGGTAGACGACGTATATACTGATTTTACGAAAGCGTTTGATCGCATCGATCATAAACTTCTACTACAAAAATTGCAAGTGCTTGGATTTGATCCCGATTTGTGCAATTTTTTTAAATCATATCTTTGTGATAGAAGGCAATTTGTTATGTACTTTGGTCATAAATCAACAGTTTTTACAGCTACTACCTGGCGTACCACAGGGTTCGAATTTGGGGCCGCTACTGTTTGTATTATTTATTAATGATATTGCTAATATAATAAACTGCGAGAAACTTTTATTCGCAGATGATTTAAAGTTATTTTCAAAAATTAGGGACACTAATGATAGTAGAATGTTACAAATGCAATTATGTGAGTTAGAAAATTGGTGTAATTATAATAGTCTGAATTTAAATGCTAAATAATATTAAAATAGTAACCTACACCCGTAAATGTGGTTGCATTTAACGGGGTTCCGTTATCTACGATTATGTTTTGAATGAAGTAATACTGGAACGATGCGACTCCGTTAAAGATTTAGGAGTAATATTCGACGCTAAACTAAACTTTTCAAATCATATTGAGTATGCCACAGGTTCAGCCCTGAAGATGCTTGGTTTCATAACTAGAAACTTGAAGCTTTGAACACGCTCTATTATTCTTTTATAAGATCTAAACTTGAGTACTGCTCGCTTGTCTGGTATCCACCGTATGTAAATCATAAGCACACAATTGAGAGTGTATAGCGAAAGTTTCTCAAGTTTTTATGTTTGAAAGTCGATAATTTTTATCCAGAAAGAGGATACGATCATTCTGTATTGCTTGATAGGTTTAATTTTACTTCTTTAGAGTTACGTAGGATTATTAATAGTTTAAAAATTCTTTTTAATATATTTCATAACAATTTAGATTGCCCCTTGTTATTGCAACAGTTTTATTTTCAAATTCCTAGAATAAGTTCCAGACAAAATGTTACATTTTACTGTCAAGCGGTTAAGACCAATATAGTTTTGAAATCTCCTATATATATTATGTGCAAAAATTTCAATTTGATATCTGATACTTGCGATGTTAATGCTAGTACTCTCTCGCAAATTGTTAATTGTGCTACTGTTAAGTTCAGCATCTAGGAACTAGGTGGTGTATACTATATGCATATAATGTACATATATTTTCTTTTTATATTTGTTTTGTATTTGTTTTATATATTTTTTTATAAATTTGTCCTGTAATTGGATTTGTAATCTGTTGGGCAATAAACGTATTATTATTATTATTATTATTATTATTATTATTATTATTATTATTATTATTATTATTATTATTATTAAACTATATATTAACTAAAAATATCCGTTTTCAGTTACCTACTATAATAATAAAAATAATATATTANGCAGTATATTATCGATGTATCTAGCAAATATTTTTTTAGAAATTGTTACTACGATTAAATTACTAACCTAACCTAGATGTTTATAAATTTAGTAATTTAACAGCAACAAATACGTTAAGTAACTAGAGACATACATAATAATATCTATGTAAAAATAACAAAAGTAACATAAATTATTACTGATGTGTTGATTTCTGTTGATTTTTAAATACCAAGAATTATTTATATATATTTCATTTGATTAAATATAAACATTCCACAATAATAGCATTATTATTTTCATATATAAATATATTTTTAAATCTCTCGCGGGAATTACAGCGAGATCCCGCTGTAAAGGCGAATTTACCGCAAATTTCCAGCTGGAAACAAAAGACTGCGGGATTGCAAACCCTAGTTACAATTTTTAATGTAAGATATTTTTAATCGCAACAATACATTTTTAATTCTTATGATAACGTGATCTACATACGTTTAGATTTGATACATTAGTGGTGTCAGGTAAAAAATGGACCACTGGCCTTTGCAAACAAAACTTTTTATTGTGAAATTTACAATCAATAACTGCAGTATAACGTGTGTTTCGTGCATAATTTAGGGACAGGGGCAGAGGTGATGCATAAAACTTTTGTTTGTTTGCAAATGCCAGGGATTTATTTTTTAACTATCACTACTGACTGACATCAATTAAATCAGTTATGATAAAAATTAAAAATGTATTGATTTGTTCAAAATATATATAGTGTTAAAAATGGTAACATAGCCAAACCCTGTATATAGTGTATAGTAACTCAAAAAAAAAAAAATTTGCCCCAAACCCCCCCTGTAAATACTTGCAAACGTTAAAATCAAACGTATACATTTTAAATTTAAAAACAAGTACCTATCTATTTATTTATTAACAAAATCTACTAAGAACGTAAATTTAAATGTATTTAAATGTAATGTATGAGGCGGACGAATAACAATCTGGATGAAGCGAGGCGAGCGCCATCTGTTACATAGTGTCCAAAATTGTAAACGCATTTTATTTTCCATCTGTAATCAGCTGTGTAAATGCTTTTCAGTTTTTCTCGTCGGTGAATTCTTACTATTTTCAAATATGATGCATTTAAATATTAAACCATTTCTAGACTTGAATTTTGTTAAGGTACCTTCAGAAAATCTCAAATTTCCTAATGACATATTTTAAATAACCGTTTTGATCTAAAAAAAAGTTTTTAGCCATTAACGGTTTCTCAAAGAAAATTTTATATCTCGTAAACTAGCGAATATTTTCTAACCAAATTATGTCATTAGGAGCTCCAACAAATGCTAAACCCTTTCAACTTTTCATTTGCAATAAATTTAGTTCCTTTAAATTTATTATCATCTTTGAAATAATTTGTTGGTGGAGCCATCTAGTTTTCCTCTGTCAGAAGTGGCCGTCTTAACGAGAGAGTCATTGGTCCATTCTTCTTTGAAGGGAATATGAATGGCGAACAATTTCTACATTTCCTTCAGAACGAATTTTTTAATGCAATCGATAATCTTCCATTACAAGAAAGAGTAAATCTACATTTTCAGTTGGATGGTTGTCCAATACTCAATGCGAGACATATGTCAGGGAGTGGCTTAACGAGAATTTCCCCAACCATTGGATAGGTCGAAACAGTCCATTAATTCATTAACCACCCCGATTTCCGGACCTTACCCTTCTTGATTTTTTTTCTGTGGGGCTTTATTAAGTCCAAAGTTTATAAGACACGGTCAAATAACCGGGAGGTATTGTATACTAGAATAAGGGAAGCGTGTGAGGAGATTAACGCGCATCAATTACGAAATGTTATAAAAATATATAAAAAAAAACGTTATGAAAAATGTATAGAATTAAACGGAGGATTAGTGGAAGCTACAAAAATTTAAATTTAATAACGTGATTAGTGTAAATCAATTTGATAGACTCCTATCATTTTTAAAAATGTAATTTTGGAATCATTTTTTTATCAATTGTTGTTTATATTAGAGTAATTGTTGTTTATTTTATGTATACTGGTTTTTATGGTTCTTATTAATAATTATTAAACCACTGTTTGCTATTTAATTTTGTTTCCCATTGGGTTCTATTCGGTTTTTATAAAAGAATAGGTTCACCGACAACGGCAAACACTGTTGATGCCTATATTGTCATAACTTTTTTAGGAGCAAACTTTTTTTCGCAAAAATTGGTACAAATGCATTTGAGGGGTTCCTAAATCCAGTGGTGTAGTCAGATTTTTTTATAAAAAATCGCTAACAAAATTTTGCTATTTTTCACTTAAAAAAAAATCATAGCCCTTGAAAATCAAAATTTCGTCTTCAAATTTTGCATCAAGATAGAGCTTTTGGAGATCTATCTTTAAAAAAAAAACCGGTTCAAATCGGTCCATAAACAACTTTTGTACGCGAGTGTTTCCATTCTTANTATATATATATATATATATATATTGAGATGAAATAAAATTATTGATAGCAATTTATAAGTTTAAACTAAAATTTTACTTGAATAAGACACGGTGAAGAGAAAAGGTTGAAATTATTAACTAAAATTGTTAGTATTAAATAGGTTATTGTTAATTATTATCGGAGAGTCGTATTACTAGAGCAGAATAAATTTGAAAGATTTAAGTATAAAAAACATTATCATTTTAGTCAAATAGCGTACATGCCATGCCAAGGTATTATTGGAAAAACCTAATCAAAATTAATTAGTAACAGCAAGTGACAGAGCAAACGAAAACTAAAATATCATAGTTTTATTTAATAGTAGTATTATGAGTAAGAAAAATAAATATCAAGAAATATTAATGTCTAAAGTAAAATTTTATATATCAATAGGATTATAATGCCAGTGTAATGTCAAAAATAAAGTTGGATTCACAAGTCATAAAATATTACATATGAAATTCAAATATAAATATAGAATTAAGGAATATATTTTGAAATATAAGTTAAAATTTTTGTAAATAAACTGGAATGTGATTGTAAAATTGTATATTATAAAGTGAAATGAAGTGAAGTGGAAAAAGAAAACGGAATTTAAAAGAACAGGCATATATGTGAAAAGACCCTAACAAGGAAGAAAAAATCAAGAGAGTAGAAAAAATAAAAATTTTAAAAAATTATTGACTAGTTACAAAAGAATTTGTCAGAGAGAGGTGTTTTGAAAAGAAGTAAAGTGGGAAAAGCCATATATACTTAGAAATAATTATAGTGGAAGATAATTAAAATTAGGCTATCCAGTAATCTCAAGAAAACAAGTATTCCAGACGCATAAAAGTAGGCAGCAGGTCCGGCTATCCATTAACTGCAGGAAGACGAGGATTCCAGGACGAGATTTCAGAAGTATAAAGTAAGCAGCAGGTTCCGGCTATCCATTAACTGCAGGAAGACGAGGATTCCAGGACGATATCCAGGCCTAGTATAAGAGGGCAAGCAGTTCGACAATAAAATTCGACAAGAAATACGTAGAGGTAACTTTGTACACAAAGAATTACAAAATCTTATAAGATAAAGCTAGCTAAAAAAAGAGATTGATAAATACAATCTAAAAATTAATATAAAGCCTATAGGAATAATAATAATAAAATTTAAAGTAATCTTTCCTGAAAATAAATTTAAAATAAAAAAAAATCAAATTCATCATCCCTGATAAATATTAAATAAATTTAACTTCACTATACGAACAATTATAATAAATTTGGCCATATTAAAATTTTGATAGATATTAAGTATAAAGGTAATCTTAGTAACCCATTGAGAAAGAAAGTTTAATATCATTTTTATCGCCCTAAATATAGGCAACCAATAGTACACAATAACAATGAAATATATGAAAAATTCTCAAGGTGTCACAAAAGTGCTATAAGATAATTTCAAATATTCCTAAAATTGTGCCTGACATTTTAGTTATAATTGATTTTTATATAAAAAAATCAGCTTATAAATAAATAATTTCTGAATAATATCTTTTGTTTAGTGTGGTGTATTGTTTGGTTTTCTGCAACGTTTTAACCTCACTAGAACTCACTAATGAGAAGGGTCGAAAGCTAGCCAGGGGGTATAATTGACAACTTAAATTACAACACACACATATTCACAACAGGATCATAATTATATTAATTATACAAACAAATCACATACATATTTCTACCCATAACGAGGAAAAGGATATGTTTTGCTTTGTTCTTTCAAAATGTTATTAAAACAACGTCAATAATTTGAATGAAATACAAAAAAATACATAATTCAGCATTAAAAGAGCTGGAAATTAAATGCATGCACCTCTGGCCTTTTTGCTTTTTTTTTGTTAGTGCAGTTATGTAACGTAATAAATGTGATATCTTTATACTTTTTCGATTTTACTTTTGTTATATATTATTTAAATTAACTTGAACAAAATTATAGCAAACAGTGAAAATGACCGTCATCAATTTTATTTGAGGCATCCAGTCTTCGATACAAAAATCTCCCTACTCTGTGCTGTCAATTTTTATTACAAAGTTATTTCAGTGCCATACCGTGTGTGCTCCTTTGATCTTATCCATATTTTTTAAAATGTTAAGTAAGTTGCATAATCCAAATTTCAATCAAATTAAGTCCTATTCATTTTGAAGATAATTTTAAAAAGTTGAAACAATAAAAAATCATTAAATGTATCTCAGACACGAAGTGTTGCGAAAGAATTTTTCTCCTCTCCAGCGATGGTACAGAGCCTTCGTAAATGATTACAAGCCACGTGACCAGTTGTTTGGAACAATAATTTTTTTTCCTCCATTAAATTTCGGTGAAATTAAAAATAAACAGTAAGATTAAGGTTACATTAAAATAAACATTCTGTTTAATCTGAGGTGTTTGGTGTAATTTTTCATAAGATACTATATCGCATTATCTCAGGCGTAGATGTAACGGTTTGTAATTGTTCATTGTAAACAAGTCTTTAATACTGGTGACGCCAAGATTTAGGAAATTTTCATTACCAGTACCAATCGTGCAATATTGGGTTGCCTAAGTTCGGCGGTCACGTGGCTTGTAAACATTTATAAAGGCTCTGTATGTGTATTTTGAAACACCCAGCATAATACAAGATTTAAATACAGTTTGCAGCATCTTAGATCGTGGCACAGATGAAACGTATTATTATAGGAAGATGCATTATATCGTACTAGTAACTACAGATTGTACACTAACGACACTACTAATGTATAATGTAGCCAATTGCGCAGGAAATAAAATACCTTATACTTCCACTGAAATTTCCTAGTACCTCCTCCCCGAATTATCTATATTTTTTCACAATTTACTTGGATTCCCTTTGCATTACCCTTATTTCCTCAGAAACTTTTGTATTACTCTAGATTACTTCCAATTGTCCCACATTTTCTTATGAGTGTATATAAAATTTCCTCAGCGGTTTACGTTTCGGTTTTCAATATTTGGAAAAGGTCAAAAGTCAGATGTCGATGTAACCGATTAAATATCGCTTATCAATTCCTAATACCTAGTTTTCGATTAAGGTAACTGATACAATGGATTTAAACTGTTCACAAATCCTTTGAAAATCCTATCTTCAGTTTTTCTTTTTAAAAATATATTTACTGATACGTACGTCTTGGGAAATGTTGGCCGATACTAATGATTGCAAATCAAAATCCATTGCTTCAGAATATTCTAATTATGCATTTATGCTATTATTTTACCTAGAAATAAATACCGATATTATCCGGTTGCTAGAGTGTTCTAATTTTATAAATGTATATATTCGTTTCATATGTTTCCTCAAATTATTTATTATTTGATGTTGCCTTGTTGATTCATTTCTGCATAAATCGCAGATAGTTTCTCCATAACGATGTGTTTTTTTTAATATTTTCAAATAATAAATGATTTTATTTTGGCCTTTACTTCTGATATATTTTTAGTAATTTAGTTATACACTAGAAAATTAAAATTTTCTTCTGCAAGCAACTCACACTTAACAAACATGAGTAAAAAGAAAAAAATTCCTATACTTTGAGTGGAACCCACAAGCCACCACCGCGTATAATATAGTCTTTAACTATATAAGTATACTAGTATTTTTAATTTTACCAGTTTCATTTTACTGTCCGTGTTAATGATAACAATTTTGTTGATAAAATAAATTTAAGTTATTACTGTTTGTAAAGTTGGTGAGGTACTATTTTACTCATCACTACTTTCTAATACAGTTTTAACTGACAGATAAATTTTTAGAGGATAAAGGAATTGGTAATTATTTGTCAGGTGTTAATAACTTTAAATAAACAATCGGCATGTTCCTTTCATTGTGCATAATGCTCATGGGTTTGAAAATATGAGTATTTATTGGTTGTTCACAAAACTAACATTCATTTTTGATATCATGAACAGCGGTCGGGTTTTTAATCCATAATGAAAGGAACATGAGGAATTAATTAATTAATTTAATTATTAATTAAGAATTTATTTACACATATTCTTTTAGATAATTATACCATGTTTTTTTTTTCCAGAAGCATTCGCAGTTAGGTAAGTGTAAAAAATTTATACTTGTAGTGTGGCCTTTATCAGTCATGTATATACAAGGTGTATCTAAATAACACCGAAAAAATTCAAGGGACGATTCTCCGATGAAAATTAATAGGGGTCTTTGGTATAAAATTTGTTGAAAAACCCTTCCCTGAACAGTTACGCCCCTCCTAAAATTACAAAAAAAATTGTTTTTCTTTTTTATCTTCCACGTACATCAAGCTAAAGAAACCAAACTTGGTGAACATTATCTGTCAATAAAACTACACTTTTTGAAATTTTTTCAACCCTGAACTATTTTTGTAAGGGGTTGAAATAATCAACCCCTATGACATTTTTTCTTATAATTTTTTTTTCGATAAAATTTTTTCCTTTTAAAAAATATGTCTAAAAAACCCCATTCATTTACTAACTTTTTGATCTCTTCAAGTTTCTTCGAAAAGTTAAGGATTTATGACAAAAAAAAAAAAATGTATTGTAATGTATTTTTAAAAAGATGAGCTGTTTAACGCGAGTGTATTTTGCCGAAAGATCTAGTGGCCTGTTCTTTACAATGGAATCCGTAGAAACAAATGTCAATGTCATTTATTGTTACTGTTTCTTACTATTTCACAAGTTTCATGATTTTGTGTAGAAAATATTAGTTAATAAACCGAAAATATGGTTAACTATTCGAATTTAGAAATGGCAGATATGCATTTTACATATGGGTATGCTAACGGTAATGCATTGGAAGCGCAAAGACTTTATGCTGAACAGTACCCAGAGCGTAGATTACCCCACCATACTACGTTCACAAATATTCACCAACGCTTGCGGGAACTTGGAAAATTTGAAAAGAGAAGTCATGACTGTGGCCGTAGCCGAGAAGTTAGAACTGAAGCTGTCGATGAAGCCGTACTTAATTTAATTGAGGAATCCCCAGAAACTAGTACCAGGAAAATAGCTCGTGTCCTAAATGTAAGCCATTCGGTAGTTTTTAGAATTTTAAAAGAACAACAGTTATATCCCTATCATCTCCAACGGGTGCAGTCGTTACTGATTCGAGATTTTTTACCACGTGTGGTTTTTTGTCAATGGCTTATTAATATGATCGGCCAAGCGCCGCAGTTCTTAAGAAATATTTTATTTACTGACGAGGCGAATTTCTCAAGAGACTGTATTAGAAATTTTCGTAACAATCATATTTGGGCTGAGGAAAATCCTCATGACTTTTTTGAAGGAAATCATCAGTATCAATTTTCATTAAATGTGTGGCTCGGAATTATCGACGATCATTTAATTGGTCCCTATTTTCTTCCACGACGATTAGATGGTGACTCATATTGTCATCTTCTCGAAGAATTACCTATTATTCTTGAAGAAGTTCCCATTCAAATTAGGCAACGTTTATGGTTTATGCACGACGGTGCACCAGCCCACTTTAGTATACGTGCAAGACGTCACTTGGATGAGGTGTATGCCAATCGATGGATAGGTCGAGGAGGATATGTAAATTGGCCAGCCCGCTCCCCTGACCTTAATCCTTTGGATTTTTGCATATGGGGATATCTGAAATCTTTGATCTACTCAAGGCCAGTTGAAGATATCAATGATTTGCGAAACCGCATTGTAGCAGGGTGTGAAACGATAAAAAATTCACCAGGAATATTTGAACGCATACGCAATTCTATGAGAACAAGAGTAGATGCTTGTATTGAAGCTGAAGGCAATCATTTTCAACATTTTTTGTAGATTGTATTGTCAATATCCGACAGATTTTTATTTTTTGTTACTGTTATAACATTATTCATCATTTGTTCACTTTTAGTCTAAGTTCCAAACTTCTTAGCCTAGTAGAATCATAGGTCAACTATTTGGTTGAGTGTTTTTTAATAAAATGTTATTTAATATGACAATAAATGACATTGACATTTGTTTCTACGGATTCCATTGTAAAGAACAGGCCACTAGATCTTTCGGCAAAATACACTCGCGTTAAACAGCTCATCTTTTTAAAAATACATTACAATACATTTATTTTTTTTTGTCATAAATCCTTAACTTTTCGAAGAAACTTGAAGAGATCAAAAAGTTAGTAAATGAATGGGGTTTTTTAGACATATTTTTTAAAAGGAAAAAATTTTATCGAAAAAAAAATTATAAGAAAAAATGTCATAGGGGTTGATTATTTCAACCCCTTACAAAAATAGTTCAGGGTTGAAAAAAATTCAAAAAGTGTAGTTTTATTGACAGATAATGTTCACCAAGTTTGGTTTCTTTAGCTTGATGTACGTGGAAGATAAAAAAGAAAAACAATTTTTTTTTGTAATTTTAGGAGGGGCGTAACTTTTCAGGGAAGGGTTTTTTCAAAAAATTTTATACCAAAGACCCCTATTAATTTTCATCGGAGAATCGCACCTAGAATTTTTTCGGTGTTATTTAGATACACCCTGTATATATTCCTATATCGTCGAATTACATTTTAGTTACGCTTTTTGAAGTTCTAAGATAAATGAATATTAATGTTATAGGTGCTCATTTGAAACAAAAATCCTTGGATCCTGATCGACGAAGACAATCAATAGGACCAATACCTAATGCTCACAGGGCCTCTGATGCTTTTTTAGATCCCAATCATGCAGCAATACTATTTAGAGACTCTAGAGGCGTAAGTATATTACTGCATATACTTTACTCTCATGCCTTCGATTTTAAATACATTCTTTGTCAAAATTATTTCTGCTTACACCTGCTTTGTTTTATTGAACGTCGACTGTCTTACAGAACACTTTCATTAAATTCAATGTATTAGATTCTGACTTCGATCGTCTGCCATCTTTGCCAGCGTTCATTTGCCTTAAAATGTTTTGTTCTCATGCGGCTAATATTGGTGACCGCAAATCGACGATCGTCGCTAGTGACTGCGTTCAGTACAGGTTAATGATTTCTTTATGTAAAATGCCTTTAGCTTAAAATAATATAAATGTATTTTTTTGGCGAAGCAGACTGGTTTTAGAGATCACTAGTCGTCTGCTCCAAGAGTATCATAATCGCGATTGCCAATATGTCAAAACTTGTGCAGGTTATTACTGGAGCAATTTAGTTGCTTTCTTAGTAGAAACTGTCAAAAAAAATTTTTTTTTCATCTCTCAACTTATCAACAAATTGTAGCAACCTTGTTCTTTCCTCTATTTAAAAATGTAAGGCATTCTCTTTCTCTAACAAAATATAAGCTACTACTTCTATAGCAAAATTTAAACTGAATTTTAAACTTATAAAGAGAAAAACATTAGGTACCTACTTGTAACCAAATTAAACAATGATCGCTAAATCATTTTCAACACTGTTGGCCGTCCCGACGACAACACTTTAATAACCAAATCGTTATCTGTTTTTTTTTAGTTCTTTTAAACAGAATAAATGATAATGTCGTGGTACAAAAAGAAAAATAAATATTTTAAAATTTAGATATTGAGAAACTCGATGAAAGTTCCCCTTAAATAATTAGTAGAATTCGAAGCTCCAAAAATATAAAAAAAAAAATAATGAAATTTCATGTGTCGTTAAAAGTATATTATGGAAAAGGACATCCTTAAGTTTATACCGAAGTAGCTGTCGATGAAAGTTCCCCTTAAATAATTAGTATAATCCGAAGCTCTAAAGATATAAACAAAAAATAATTAAATTTCATGTGCACACCAGATGTGTTTTGAGACTTTGGTTAAAAGTATATTATGGAAAAAGAATTCAAACTGAAATTGAATTTGTATAAGTTTTTGCGATATGTTCTTAATAAAAATATTGCCGACTTCCTTAAGTTTACACCGGAGTAGCTGTCAATTTCTAAAGATCAGCCTTTTTCCGCCCATCATGGTCATGAAAATTCAGAGTTTTGATTAAAACTATTTTTCTTTATAAAGTTCAGGTATTGACTTATACATTTACCTTAAATTAATAAGAAAAAAAAAAGCAAGTCACATAAAAAGGCCATCAAATCTGGCATATTTGTTGAATTTTTGCCATTTTAGACGCTTTCTCTCTTTCATTTTAAAAAAAATATGTTAGGCGCTTTATGCACCACAATATTCTATCGCCTCTCAAATATTAGAATTAATAAGATTATAAAGTAGTATTCATTTGTTTTTGTGAATTGGACGTATCTATATGATACGAAACAATATAGCTTGTTCGCGAGTCAGTCAGACTAATGCAGCGGCTACACGTCAGCGACTTGCCTGCACGGTATGGTTTGCGCAATAAACACGGAACACTGTGTTGTGGCCACACAATGCAGGTAAGACTGTGCAGACTGCAGGCATTGCAGGCAGCAATCAGTACGTTTCTCAGGAATATGTATCCAAGCGGAGAATTTTTGGTATTAGCCTCTTTCTATTTTACATTAGTAAAAAAAAAAGAAATAGACGTCATCGTTCAAAATGGCCAAAAAATGACTTCTGAACAGAAATATACATTCACATATAAATTTAATGAAGGATTTGAGAGAAGATCCCGACTATTGGCATAATTATATGACAAACGGCGTATCCTGAATTACTAGGATTGGTGACTCCCTTCATAAAACGACAAAATACTATAATGCGCGAATCTATGTACATATATCAGATATCTCCTCATGAAAGATTGAGTTGTACTCTCAGATATTTGGCTACATGGAGATCATAAAGAGATTTAAGGTTTTCTGCCGCAATTTCTCTTAACTCAACACCGTGCGCCGTCCACACGCTCAAATTTTACCGTGCAAATCGAATTTGCACAAACCAAGTTTACGGAAGCCGCGCTTTTCAGTTTGTGCGAGATAACGTTTTGCCGGCCACACGTACGGGCTTCCCGATACAAACTAGTTTGTGCAGGCAAGCGCGCGGTAAAGCCTGTATGTGTGGAGGGCCCATAATACGTCACGTGCGTATTCGGACGTGTCTCCACCTCACATGAGTCATTTAATTGTATTTCAAATATTTCTTTTTGATTGTGGCCATTCCATTACGTATTATTTTATGTGTTTCCTGTATGTTATCGAAAAATAATGCAACAATGTTGAGGACGACAGTATAGCTGGCCAACGGATGCTTGATTTAGAAGAAACTGAGCTACTTAACAGCCAACAGTTGAAGAAAATGACTGGACAAGAAAGAGGACGGTATGGAATTGACTTTTTTAAGTGACTTTGATCTTCCAGATTTCCCACGCTTAGCATGGGACCTTATACTCACGAATATCTTAGCCAAACTGGAATGTACTCTCTTTACGTATATCGAGAAGATATCTCAGTTGTCTGACTCCAATTGAGATCACAACACACAAGTACAAAAGTATATAACATATGGATAAGAACAGGTATAAGTCATAATCCAAACATTAAATGGTTTTGTCAGTGCAAAGTTGGTGCCAGAGTTGTCGGCTGCTATGCGCATCTATACTGTGGTACTTGGGGTACTGGCGCCATAATCGAACTCACAAGTAACACTACCCTACCGCCACGCACTGATCGGAATGAAATTTGGCACATCGATAGAACTCTAAAAAATATTGAACCAGTATTTTTTATTTTCAACACCCAACTAAACCATCTAAACTTTTCCATCCTAATTCCACCCCACCCACCTAAACCAACCAAATTCTCTTGCCCTCACCAATAGCAACCCTCCACATAAACCAAACCCCCACCTTCATGTACTGCGTGCTTGATTATCGTGAGTCCCCTTGCCTCTCTCGTTTGGGTGCTTGATTAGCGTGGGTTCCCTTGTTTCTCACTGATCGGGAAAAAACACGATATCATTATATCAACTGATAGCCCCTATCTTACATATTCATTACATTAATGTGGTGAATTTACTGCATGGAAAGGTTTAATTGGGTTAGTTGGGCGTTTCATGTTGGGGTAAAGGGGTTGATTGGTTTAGGAGGGGGTAGGCTTGGAGTGGGAGGGTTAGTTGGCTTGGGTAGATAGGGTGAGTGAGTTTGGTTGATAAACATGTATTTTTTACGGAGATTTTCGCGCTTACCGTTTTCTAGGGGTGATTCCTACCCCTTGAAAGTGAATTCCGAGAAAATAAAAAAATACGGGTTCAATATTTTTTAGACGTCTATCGATGTGCTAAGTTTCATTCCGATCGGTGAGTGATAGTTGGATATTGTTACTTGTCAGACGGAAACACCAAGTCTTGGATATGCTGCTATGATACACTTCAAGACGCTGCTACTGGATGGTCAGGATTTAGCAAGTGAAAACGACAAGCAAATATAATCAAAAACATTTGTTACAAATAGTTTAGTATACTTATTTTGTTTTACTTTCTCTACTTAATTAAAAGATTTTTCAATAAAACTTAACATTTTTATTTTGAGAAGGCATAAATATTGAGAAAAAAATAATGTGTTATGAATTGATCGATGGACGACAAAAGGCTGGTCTTTACCCACCTCCTTCGAAACAAACACAAAATTTGGCAAAGAAATATATAGCATAGTCTTAGTTAAATTTGGCCATTTCAGCCTAACGTTCTATTAAAATTTTGAAGCATAAAAGGGTCTGCATAACATTTCTCGTATATTAAATGAGTGAATAATTTTTGACAAGACATCATGCTATTATTTTCTTCGAACACCTCGACAAAATAAGAAAGAAATATAATAGTCGTGGCCTTACACTCGGACTAATTACTGATTTCTATGTATTTCGGCGTGCTGAACTCCAATCCGAAATCGGAATTACTCCAGCACCCACCAATTTTCAGAAAACCACCCCTAATGTGTGCAAATTCCTATACAGGGTGTTTCAGGATTAAGTCGACAAACTTTAAGAAGATATTCCGCATAAAAATAAGAAAAAAATCAAGTATAATTTTTTTCCACAGATGCTTCATTTTCGAAATATAGGGCGTTAAAATTCGAATTTTTTAAATAACTTCTAAATGAAGAAAGCTATTTAAGCCAAATTTGGCATGACACATCTTCTTATAAGATACCATTTTCCCATAGAAGTAGTTAATTTTTTTATAATTTAATGAGTCTGAGTCCCCATAACTCTGCCACTGTTTGCTTGCGGGACTTCTACTTCTATGGGAAAATGATATCTTATAAAAAGATGTGTCATGCCAAATTTGGCTTAAACAGCCTTCTTCATTTAGGTTATTTAAAAAATTCGAAATTTTTGAAAAATCTTTAACGCCTTATATTTTGAAAATGAAGCGTCTCTGGAAAAAATATTTTTGTATGAGGAATATCCTTAAAGTTTGTCGACTTAATTCTGAAACATCCTTTATATGTGATGCTAATGGGGTGTAATCGCGAAAACGAATAGACGCGATTCTATATCCTATATAAACGTATTTTGAGACGCTGAATTCAATTCGCTAGTCAGAATTATTCCATCTTAAAACCACCTCTAAATTGTGAGAACCGCCAGGGGTTCAGCGGTTGGCAACACTGGAGAGTATAAGGCGAAACATTGGTGCATCTAAAGACATAGCAGAAAACATCGCTGAAGAACTAAAGAATCGAGGTTTAGTGGTGAATGGTACAATGGTATTATTGAGAGAAAAAAATATACAAAGTACTTCAATGTTAGCGAAAATAATTCATTTGTATATTCTACATATATAAATCTCTATCCACAGTGGATATTCATTGTCCAGTATCGTTACGCTTACAGCGTTCCTTTTTATCTCCGAAGTTTCTGTGTAGTGGATTCCGAGCGCATTTTCTTCTTGTGTCTTTAATTTCTCGTTTTAATGTCCAGCAGTAGTCCGCCATCATGTTAACATCTACCCTTGTACCTTCTTTCCTTCCTTCCTTGAGATCCTTATGAAAATGCTCACCTTGTTCCTCGTTATAATCACCTAAGTTTTCAGTAAAATACTCCAAGTGAGAATCTATGTAACTTTAAATTCATCAAATAATCCAAAGATCGGAAAATTTTCACCATGCTTTTCGCTACAATATTCTATAATCCGAGCTTGTATGGTTTCCTAGGTGTTTAGCAACATCGCAAACGCTGAGAAACTGAGAAATTGCGAAACGCTGCCTCCTCTAGCTCAGTTATTGTCGCTGTAAAGTTTTCATCATGACCGTCGCTTATTTGAGGAAACTGCTCAGCTAATGAAAACATGTACCCTCTTTATCCAGAGCCTTAACAAACTGTTTCATCAAACCAAGTTTTATGTAGAGAGGAGGAGGCAAGATTTTTAAATATTCCACCAAGGATATTTGGCAATATTTTTCCCTCCTGGGTCGAGCGTCTAGTTGGCCACTATTTCTGGTGGTAATGATTAGCACGATCCCTACAATCCCATAAACATATAAAACATGGATATTTTAAAAAACCAAACTGCTGCATTAATATCATGGACATAATTTTTAAATCGCCGAAAATCTGCTATAGAGGTTCAGTATATTTTATTTGGTTTAAAACAAACTTCATATGGTCATAATCTTCTTTCGGTTTGGTAGAATGGGCTATTGGAACACGGGCATATTTATTCCCGTTGTGAAGTAGTAGGTACCGCACCAATATTCCGCCCTATACTCTCCAGAGGTCCAGTTGCCAACCTGTGAATCTGGTGGTTCTCACAATTTAGGGGTGGTTTTAAGAATGTGGAGGTTGATGTAATAATTCTGAAAACGGAATTGAATTCAGCTCCTCAAAATACTTAAGGATATAATTTCCTAATTACCTCTAATCGTTCTCCACGATTACACCCCATCGTCGCCTCTAGACAAAGTTTGTCCGTATCGGTATTGTATAGGAATTTGCACACTTTAGGAGTAATATTCTCACAAATTGCTGGGTGATCGGGCAATTCTCACTTCAGTAGGTTTGGTCCGAGTGCAAGGCCACTTTTTTGGGTAACAATGGTTCGTTTCAATGGATTGAACCTATTATAGTTATTTCTGGAGAAAAAATAAGTGTATATCTAACGAATAGAACTTACAGAAAGTATATATTTTGTTTTCTTTCCAAGTAATCAGCGTGGTGAGTTTTAGCTGAATCACCATCTGTCACCATATCTGTATATGTATAAAAATAAATGGATATAATTCCTTTTCTAAAATTAACTGTATTGAACTGTTTGAAAGTTATTGCAAAAATCATAGCCATCTATGATTTCGTTTATAAAAGTTTATATTTTATTTCATTATTGTTATTTTTAAATCATAACTTTTTCCAATTCTATATTTAAGTTGTCGCTTTTGAGATATGACTCAAATAAAAAATACAACTCAAATATAAAAATTTTTATATAAAAAATAATCATGTACAAATTTTTCCTTTACACTCTGTAAATCTAATGTTCTTTTATATAAATATCCTGAAGGCATGAGTTATCGGGATTCTAAACAATCACTTTTATTATTTAGTCATGACCGTTTTTAAAAGTTCATCAAATTTGTTTCATAAACTGCACGTCTTTCTCTATTTAATAGTCACTTCATTAGTTTAGGAGATGCCATCGAAAAAATATGCAACACGTTATGGTAATATTTTTGTTACAGTTACCTGTAGTGGACCCTTTTTTAGAAAAAATCAACATTTCTGATTTAGGTAAGTCGATGAGAATAAATGTTTGCATGATATTATTCAGCTTTTAGTTTTGGTTTATTATTATAGGATATAGCATATTTAAGAATAGGTAATACTTACGTACATAAGTAATATCGAAGTGTTTGACAATTTCCATTTATTTTCCTTTAGTGTTCTTTTTATGCAGGATATCCAGAAAATGGTCAGCAATTTTTCAGATTTGACGTCACAAGTAGTTTTTTTGGGAGGTTTTTCTCATTAAATTGAGTTGTTTCAGGTAAATAAATAAATGAAACATAAATAGTAAATTTCTATTTATGTTTCAATTTACCGATAGCTGCTTTCAGGGCATTGAACAGAGCACCCTCGGCAATCTTGGCTTTAAATGAATCTGGAAATTTTTAGTTGCATTTGCAATATTACCGAAAATCTGACATTCGTGGAAAGGATTTTCATTTAGATTTTATAAAAAATAGAAATATTAGTTCGGCTTGTGGACTTCTGCGAACATTAACGCACACCGTACATCGTACATGTATGTTCCAAAGAAGCTTTGTGGTTACGACAGCCTTGCGTGACGTTCCCAAAATTGTTAAATCCCTTCTTATTCCACACGCCTGATTTTACACCCACAATTAAACACGGCACACAGTGGGAAATATTGGACAACATTCTCGCCACTCACCAATTTTCATCGTCTCGTCGTGATTTTTTTTTAATAATCTCGTAGTAATCTGAATTTTCTTATTCCGGTGAGGTTTTTTCGAAAAACCCTTTTTTTTAATGCTTAGGGAGCGCCCCAACCTCAATGTCGAAGAAAAATTTTTTAAATACTCGATGTTCAGTTGTAGAAAAAAATGTTTAAAAAGTATCTGCTATTAATAAAATTGATTATTATGACCCTTGATGATATATCTGATGTTTTTTCTTCAAAAACCTAACCTCAAAATATATAATCAAGGGTCATAATCAATTTTATTAATAGCAGATACTTTTTTTAAAATTTTTTCTACAACTGAACATAGAGTATTTAAAAATTTTTTCTTTGACATTGAGGTTGAGCCGCTCCCTAAGCATAAAAAAAAGGTTTTTCGAAAAAACCTCACCGGAATATGAAAATTCAGATTACCACGAGATTATTAAAAAAAAAATCACGACGAGACGATGAAAATTGGCGAGTGGCGAGAATTTTGTCCAATATTTCCCACTGTGCGGCATACAGAAAAGTTTTTTTAATTAACACTTCTACACAACCACTTATACTCCGAATACCATTCATTCCGAAACTTTCGAAAGTACACGTTGTCTTTTGACTTCCACTTTTTTCCATATCGAGAGAACGAGAGAATAAGGCACAGGTCTCTCGCAATTTGAAAAATCCTTTTTGTCCTCCATTTTCCATATGGAAAATGGCATTTCCAATAAAATGCATATTGTATCATACATAGGTAACATTTCTACAATTATTATACAAAACAAATAATAACAGAACCGTTATAATCGTGCACTGGGCGACGCGTATCGTATTAAACTGTTAAAAGCAGGCGATGAGCGATGCTGCTTTAATTTCTGCGTCACTCGTTCCCCCACCCCGTAGTTGACCGCCTCGTTGTCATGACAACCGCCGTAAACAACACTATGAAGAAAAAAGAGAAGCAGAATACAGACTGATTTCAATCTGCGTCACGCTATATGTTGTATCGTATGTACGTATCGTATGTACGAGGTTGATGTTCGCTCTCAACGAAAGCAATTTTTTTTAGAAGGCGTTCACCGCGCAACTATTCTGTTTATTTCTGCGTATTAAACAAGTAAACAAAATACATTTTCAATAAAGAATTATACCTAAATTATATAATTTATATAAAATTAAAAATAATTTTATATTGCACAACCAAACGAAAATTTTAGGCGAAGCGGTGCCATTTTTTTCTACCTTAGATAAAATTTGCTTTAGAGCAATATTACCGTTAATGATAGAAATAATAGCTTGTGCGCTTATTTTTCTTTTCTTTAAAACTAACATTTCTATGTCCGTACGTGACACTTTGAATCTTAATAACGGTAATTTTAAAACATCATAGTTATTTAAGGTTTCATAAACTTTAATCACCCCAGAAGAGTTTTTATTACCCTCATTTTTTGCGCTTGTCATTGATCTAGTAATTGCTAAAATTTGAAAAGTATCCGTTTGAATTTACTTCAAAAAGTCTGTATTTATTCTTGACAACGCGTCTTCCCTGTCCTTTTATACATTCTATATTAAAATCAAACTCCTCCAGATCCATACGCATTCTTGTTAATTTGGAAGATGGATCTTTCATTGAAAATAAATAAACTAAAGGTCGACGATCTGATTTAACTAAAAATTTTTGTCCATACAAAAGAGCAACTAAAGTATTTGATAGCCCAATGTATTGCTGTTAATTCTTTTAGGATGGTGGCGTTATTTATTTCATCTTTTGTAAACATTTTTGACGCATAAGCAATAGGTAAGTCCTGTGAAATTTTGTGAAACCACAGCACGACAAGAAAATTTTGATGCATCTATTGTAAGAATAAATTGCTTAGAAAAACCAGGGTATTGTACAATTTTTGGATTAATTAATGCTTTTTTAAGAAATTTAAACGCTTTCTCGCATTCAGCCTTTTTTCTTGTAAATTTATTCAAGGGTCAGTTACCGATGCGAAGTTGGGTATAAATCTACGATAGTAATTACAAAAGGCAACAAACTTTTTTACTTCATCAGCAGATTGCGGTGTTGGATAACGTTGAACGACCTCAAATTTCGAAACATCTGGTAAGATGCCTTTATCAGTATTTTATGACCCAGATAGGTGGCTTCTTTTCTAAAAAAAAAATGCATTTTGCATTTTGCGGATTTAATTTTAAATTATATTTTCGACATGTTTCAAATTTGTCACATGATGTTTTTCATAACAATCGATGACTATTAAATCATCCATATATAGAAAAGCTTTTTCAGGAGTTATTTTCGCAAAAGCAATGGACATCATTCGTTGAAAGCTATTCGGGCTTACGGATAAACCAAATGGTAGTCTGGTGAATCTATAAGATCCTGAATCTACGCTAAATGAAGTGACATTTTGCGAAGATTCATCCAGAGGAATTTGATGAAAATCTGACATTAGATCAAGTACTGAAATCCATTTAGCTCTTCCTAACTGATCTAATATGTCGTCAATACGTGGTAAAGGAAATTTGTCTGCAATTAGAGATTTATTTACCGATCTAAAATCTGTACATAATCTCCACGCTTTATTATTATCAATAGACTTTCTAGGAACCAATAATACTGGACTAATATACTCGGGTATAGATGGTTCTATAATACCGTTCTCTAACATTTTACTTACTTGTTTTTCAATTTCTTGCTTATGCACTCTAGGTGTAATTTTTAATATATGTAGGTTTATTTTCAGCTAGTTTTCAGCTTTTGTGAATATAATTTATTTACAGTTAATTTGTCAGTTTTTAGGGCGAAAACGTCTGAAAACTCATTACATAAATGTAAAACGTCATTTTTAATTAAACTTGGTATATCATCATTTAATTCGCTTAACAGTTGTTTTTGTCTAATTTGCGGTTCTGGCGAAATTTTAAAAATTTGAAATTCATCTATATTCATTGCTTCCAAAGAGTCTATAGTTAAAATTAGACTTTCACGTGTGGTGTTAATAATTTTGACTAAGGGAGTTTGTTTTGACACTAGCGTTCTAGCTACAAAACACCTGGTTTTAGTTCTTTATTGACTACAAGACAATCTTGTGATATTCCTTAAACAATTAATTTGTCTAATTACTTCGCATCTTGCGCATATGAAAAAAATTTTCTTCTGAACTATAGAAAATTGGAATGTTAATACATTTTTGGTGACAATTAATTGTTAAAGACCAATCATTATAGTCAATAATAGTTTAAGTCAATACAAATTTTTGTAAAAAGTCTCTGCCGACAATACCATCAGCAGGAATTGGAAAATCATCATTTGCTATATGAAAAATATATGGAATTTTATGTTGATTAATTTTAATTATAGTTTCTGTGGTCCCTAAAGAAGTAACTTGACCTTCCGTAACACCTTTAATTTTACTAGTAAGTGCAACGTTAATGATTTGATTTAAATTTACGGTTGTACGTTTAAAAATTGGTATATTCGCACCAGTATCAAACAAACTGTGTATTTTTACGACCTGTCATTTCAAGAAAGACGAGAACAAAGTTTGAAAGTGACAAATTTAAGTTATAAATATTTACATTTCCCCCAATCGAACCGGTTGGAGGTCCGATTGGTTTTCCGGCTCCCGAGACCTACAGAATCTGACATTATTATAATAATTACCTTGACCGCGACCTTGTCCATAATAATAGCGATTTGCGATATAATTTCCACGACCGCGTTTCTCATAATTTTCGCTTACTCGTGAAAACTTACCACGTCCACGATATGAAGAAATATTATTATTGTTTCGAAATCATCTGCCTCGCATATTTCGTGAATTATAAGGTCGTCTATTGCTTCGCACTGTGCTGTATTTTTCTCTTTTGCGAGTAATAATATATGACTGATTGAATAACAAACTAATTGTTGTGAACAGTTTAGTATACTTTATTTTTGATGCAATTATGAATTACATAACAAACATGGTGTCACTTTGACACTTACTAGCCAACCAACATCTTATTTAAAAACTGTGAAACTAGCATGCGGTCACAGAGGCATGACATTGAATGATATTTATGGCCCATTTACACGAGGCCAGTTGTGAAGACATTCCATTAAGCCAATCCAATGACAAAGTTGAGGACAATCCAATAAAAATTCAATTGAAGTTTACACGTACGCCAGTCCGTCATCCGCCAGGCTAGTATCTTTGTATAATCTATGTGGTCTAGTATATACGGTTGTGTAGAATGGATAGGCTAGGGCTAGGCTAGGCTTGGCTAGGAACGTACGTTCTCCCAAATGCCATTACACAAGCCAATCCACTTCTTGAGTGGTGGGGGACGCTATTGGCTCCTACAAATAAAAACCGTTCTAATTAGTGGAGTGGCTTGGGACAATGGCTGGAGACATTCCATTTACAGGACTGTCTCATTTACACGATGCCAATGTTGGATTGGCTTAGTGGAATGTCTTCACAACTGGCCTTGTGTAAATGGGTCATTAAAGTTGCCTGCCAGAGGCGTACCTAGAATAAGCTACAACATAGACCGCCGCCCTTGAACGGCTAATCCTTCAATAAGTACATGTTATGATATACATTAGAGCATAAAATACAAAGTTACTAGATACTTGACAAATAATGAATGAAATGTGAATTTGATTTAAACAGTATCTAAATCTAAATAGGGTCTGTCTCAATCGGAAGCTTACAGATTTCTGTCGTACACCATCTGTGCCAGGAAGCAGCTTGGTACCTAAAGGCCAATTCATTGGTGGAAAACCTTCGTCTTTCAGAAGAACCATGTCACCTACCTGGATATCATTAGTCTTGTTAAATTTCCATTTAACTCGTTGCTGCAAAGTTGTCAAATATTCCGAACTCCGTTGCTTCCAAAAATGCTGTATGATTTGTTGAAGTCTTTGGTAGTGTGAGAGGCGGTTTACAGTTATGTTTTTTCAGCTCAACTTGCGGAATGGAATTGAGTACATTGTCAATCAAAAAATTACTCGGTGTTAAGGGCATAAGATCGGTGGGATCGTTTGATAGAGGTGTGATCGGCCGGGAATTCAATATCGCCTCTATCTGCGCAAACACAGTACTTAGTTCCTCAAAAGTGAGGATTTCCTACGATTCGCTTGACATGAAACTTAGCAGATTTAACTGCCGCCTCCCAGATACGAAGATATGAAGTGCCAGCAAATATAAGTTAAAAAATTGTTCATTTCAGAACCGAGATCTCGCGATAACAAGGCTTCTATCCTTTTTAATTCATTATTAGCACCGCGAAAGTTGGAAGCATTGTCCGAGTATAAATTTTTGCAAATACCACGCCTTGAGATAAATCTCTTTAACGCGTTCAAAAATGAATTCGTGCTAAGATCACCTGCCAATTCCAAATGCACGGCCTTTGTGGTAAAACAAACAAACAAGCATAAAAAACACGACAATTTTACGGTTACGAGTCTTACCATCCTTTATTAAAAATGGGCCTGCATAATCTACGCCGCAATTGCAAAATGGTCTAGCAGGTTGTACGCGGTGTTCAGGTAAGTCTGCCATTAGTAACTTCGTGCTAAGCGGTTTTGCCTTGAAACATACTATTATACAACCGTGTAAAATTTTTCGCACTGAGCTACGACATCTTATTGACCAGTATTTTAGACGTAACATTGCTAAAGTTAGTTGTAACCCTGCATGAAAATTTCTAATATGTTCATTCATGATTATTAAATTTGTTAATAAGTGCTTATTCGACAAAATAATTGGATATTTTTGATCGAATGGGACCTTTGCTTTGGAAATTCTACCGCCTACTCGCATAAGACCTTCCTGTTTATAAACGGATTTAATGATGCTAGCTTACTGTTTTTCGATACACAATTGTTTTTTCTCAAGTTAGAAATGTCTTCATTGAATTCGGATAGTTGTGAAATACGTATTAAAACGTTTAACGCTTGAGTCAACGCATTTGTACTTAAAGGACCGATTAATTTATTTGATTTGTTTAAAGTGTTATTTTTAAATCTAAGACAATAAGCGGTTAATCGCTTTAAGTTGGTTAAAGATGAAAATTTTCTGAAAATATAATTCTCCATGGTAGCTGCCAAGTGTTATTAATTTAGTCGGTTTTAGTTCGAGAATATTTTCTGTAGGTATATCTTTATGAGTGCTCCATTGCTGTGGATCATCTGAGAGCCATGGTGGCCCTGACCATCATAATGACGACTCTAATAATTTTTGAGGCGTGCAATCAGATATATTTGTGATCCGTTGGATTTCTGCCACTCTGTTTCGTATAAATGTTTGCCACTGAATCGCTGGAGCAGATAACCATGCTAGCACAATAGTTGAATCGCACCAGTAATATATACATGATAAGTTAATATTTAATGGTTTAATTACTTTCTTTGTGAGTTGTGCTGAGAGTACTGCTCCACAAAGCTCTAGTCTGGGCAATGTTATACTCTTCAGCGGAGCTACTCGCGACTTCGCGCATATTAAGCATGTAGCTACTCTGCCTTTTCGCTCAATTGTTCTAAGATACACACAAACTCCATACGCCGCTTCTGAAGCATCGCAAAAGCTATGGATTTGAAAACTTATCGCATTAGGTAGCGCTATGTGTCGTGGAATTATTAACTTATTTAATAATGAGCCTTGATTGATAAATTCGCACCACTCTTTATATATGTCTGTAGGAATTGACTCGTCCCAATTTACTTGTAATTGCCACAATTTTTGTATGATTATTTTTCCGCGTATTGTTATAGGGCCTATTAATCCTAGAGGATCAAAAATTTGTGCTAAACTACCCAAAATTGTTCTTTTTGTTACAACACGATTATCTTNGCTATGGATTTGAAAACTTATCGCATTAGGTAGCGCTATGTGTCGTGGAATTATTAACTTATTTAATAATGAGCCTTGATTGATAAATTCGCACCACTCTTTATATATGTCTGTAGGAATTGACTCGTCCCAATTTACTTGTAATTGCCACAATTTTTGTATGATTATTTTTCCGCGTATTGTTATAGGGCCTATTAATCCTAGAGGATCAAAAATTTGTGCTAAACTACCCAAAATTGTTCTTTTTGTTACAACACGATTATCTTGTATTTCGCTTGCTGTAATTTGAAAAGTATCACTTCGTGCATTCCATAAAAGACCTAGAGTTTTAATGCATGAATCGTCAGATATAATAAACTGGGGAAATTGTTTTCAGTGTTTCCGGTACTAGGTACTTAAAATGTGCGTATTGTTAGCAACCCATTTTCTTAGTTGAAAACAGCCACTTTTAAGGATTTGATCGATTTCTTGCTTAAGCTTAATTGCTACATCTAGATTGTTTGATCCCGTAATAAGATCATCCATGTAAAAATCGGTTAATATGACTTGACTTGCTTTAGGAAAATTTGTTTGATTTTGAAAAGCCAATTCATGTAGGCAGCGAGTAGCGATAAATGATGCTGGAGAAGTACCATACGTTAATGTGTTTAGCTTATAATCTTGTAATTCTTGATCGGGTGCTTCGCTCCAAAGAATGCGCTGCATGTCGCGTTGCTCTTCAGTTACTAATATTTGACGATACATCTTCGCAATATCAGCCGTTATGACATATGTGTGCTTTCTGTATCTTACCAATATAGAAAATAGATCGTCCTGAATTGTTGGGCTCGTTAATAGATTATTATCATTGAGAGATAAACCCGTCTCCGATTTGGCACACGCGTCGAAAACTGCTCTTAATTTTGTGGTCAAGCTCGCTTCTTTGAGTACGCTATGATGTGGTAAATAATATACCGAATGTTTATTTTCGTCGAGTTCTGCAACGGAAGGCATATCTGTTATCTTAGGCATGTGAACCAACGCTTGATATTCGCGCATAAATTCCATGTATTGCTGCTTTAAATCAGCGTTATGGCCTAAAACGTTTTGTCGCGATGTCTCTAGTATTACCGAAATCAACAAATGATTCGCGAGTTTTCGATAAATACTTGCTTGCTACTTCTGGCGATAATAGAGTTGTTGACCAAATTTCAAAAAGTAGATAATATAATTCTACATGTACTAATTAGTGTGTATGCACAATTAGAGATTGAGAAATGCCTTGGAACAGTTTTAAAATAATTATTTAAAACTGATTTTTTGTATGTATTTCAAAACGGCTGTGATGTCATAATGGGTACCTTGTAGTGAAATCATCTACACATAGTAGATGATTGCGTAAAGGAAAAAATTGGAGGAAGAAGATGCTCTGTCAACACTATCAGTAGTGTCAGTCTGTCAGTGACATTGTCGCATAAAATATTTTCAAGTCTACAAGTTATTTTCCTTAATCTTTGAATTCCTTTATTAAGTAAAATTATTATTATCATTTAATATCTTCCTTCCCTTAGAATTAAAGCAGTATGTGTGAAACGGAATTTGTGAAAGCTACTTCAAAAATTTTACCGAAAATTGATATTTTTATGATCATGAATTGAATTTTTATAAAGAGACGACCGTTTTAATATTGGCGAAATCAGAGATATAAAAGCAGTCAGGTAACGATTAACATATTTAATGAATGATTTTATTGTGTTTATTTATAATATAAATAATAAATATAAATACCTATTTATTTACGGAAAATTGTAGTGCAGTTCGGGAGTCTTATGGAGATAATGCAATTGGCTATGTGGAATGTGGAATGTGGAACAAAACACCACTTAAATTTTGTTGAATCCATTATAATCAGGAAATTAATAATAACTGTCACAAATACTCTTAATTGATAGACTGCTGTCACTAGTGTCACTACTGTGACTTTTGTTTAAAAAACAGGAAACAGGGTAACAGGGTTTGATGGACAATTTTGATATATTTTCTTCTTCTTCAAAATTATGCAATAGGATCGCTACTAGCTTCTTGTTCAATTGCCCCTTATGACGTCAGACTAGTTTTTAAGTAACATAAAAATTCATAAATGATTTCTACCACTAATTTGTCATATATTTAAAATTTGACTATACAGGCAGGTTCTTTTATATAAAATCTTTGTACCAACAACAATTTGTATATGGTTTGTTTTTATAGTCAACAACCCTATTCACGATGATCTTTAAATTCTTCTATTTTCTAGAATTCTTCTAATTGCTGGTCTAAACCGATTGTCGATAAATTACATTGAACTTTAACTTTATTTAAATTTAGTTGTATTGGACCAGAAAATAACCATCCAAATTTAGATTTTTGCAATATAGGCTTGTCTGAACCGATACGTTTTTGTTTTGAGCCGTGTTATTCGTTTGCTTTGCTGAATGATCATCATTATCGTAAATGTGAAGTAAACTATTGTGTTTTTTGTTGCAAAATTTACAGTTACTGGACCTACATTCCGCGTTAAAATGACCTGCACGTAAACAATTTGTACATATTTTGAGTTTTTTAATTTCCTCTAGTCTTAGCTTGACGGGAATTTTCAATAAGTTTTTGCAATAGTATATTGAGTGAGAACCTTTACAAAATTCGCATTTACGATTTTGTGTTGCTACCAAAGACGCGTAATGCTCGTCGTTTCTTTTAACATTTGCTTTCATAGTTTTGCTATGACTGAAATTATTACGATTGCCTGCATTTAATGTTTCTAGTAAATTACATTTTTCTGTTAGAAATGTTGTTATGTCTGACATTTTTGGATCGTCTAATTTAGCCGTGAAAGTTTCCCAATCTCGTTTTGTAGTTGGGTCAAGCTTGGAAGATATGAGATGCACTAATAGAATGTCCCAGGAGTCTGTTGATTCGCCAAGGTTCTTTAATGCTCTTATATGAACGTTTACTTCATTTAAAAATTTGCACAAACCAGTAAATGACTCTTTTGCTAACGGTGCTATATCAAATAGCGACGCTACATGTGCCTTTTTTATTAATTTTTTGTTATCATATCTTTGCTTTAATAACTCGAATGCCGTTTTGTAATTTGTGTCCGTTATTTCAATTGACTCTATTATCTGTTTAGCTTCGCCCTGTAACGACTCAATCAAATAATGAAAACGCTGCACATCACTTAAATTCGCGTCTTTATTTACTAGATCAGTAAAACTATTTTGAAAACTGGGCCAATCGCGGTAATCGCCTGAAAAGGTTGGTAATGACTAATGGTACCTATAGCCGGCAGTTTTGCAAAATAATTTTTTACAATAGGCTGCGCACTGGAATTTGATTGATGTCTTGCAGAAAATCTTTGGCTTTACCCACGAGAGTATAATAATTATCTTCGAAGTTTTCTCGTTCGTTAGTTTTCGAGTTATCTAACATTTCAATTTCTGTTTGAATTTGATCGAATTCAGCTGCAAGTTTTTCAATTTTCTCTAAAGGAACCTTTAATTCAGTAATAGAACGCTTGTTATCGTGAAACCCTGCTAAAAAATTCGAAAACCGTGTGATTTGTTCTTTTATACTACCTCGTTTGGCAGTTAAAATTTTGTGTTCTTGCGACTGTTCGCTATCCATGTCGACAAATGATAGAACATGTGTTCACGCAAACAGACGGATACTGAGATTTGTTAGGTTCCTGACGAATAAACAGGTTAGAACTTACAGGAAACAGCAACCCTTCAATGTGTGCGGCTACGACTTGCTGCACTACGCCAAGTATGCTCACGAACTGCTGTTATTTACACTGGGTCTGGACTGCGCTCTCCTGTGCTTCTTGCTGATGTTGAATTGCGAATGCTTAGATGCAAAAGCAACTTATTTGCACTGAGTTTCTTATTTGAAATTATCCTTGATATTGAATCCGGCTCGAATGTGCCAATCAATGTGCTGTATTTTTCTCTTTTGCGAGTAATAATATACGACTGATTGAATAACAAACTAATTGTGGTTAAAAGTGGACTGTATATTTTATTTTTGTCAGTTTCACCCCTGAAGGACATAAGAAGGTCATATCAAGGTCATTTGAAGGTCTAATCGAGAAAATCGGTATAAAAAATCTGAAAAAATTTATACGTATATTTTTAGGGTTGCTGAGTTTAAATTCAATATTACTTTTACCGTTATGAACATCTGAAGGTCATTTCAAAATCATTAGAAGGTCAAACGAAGAAAAATTTGGAAAAATGTATGTATATGTTTTTGAGTGTTCTGAGCTACACTGCGATGTAATCTGAAAACGTCTAAAGATCATTTCAAGGTTATTTTTTAATCAGTCCAAGGTCAATTTAATGTTCATTTTAAAGATAAATTAAGATTTTCTTTTAAAAATGAAAGTGTATGTATGTTTTTGGAACCATTGGATTTCTTCTTATTTCATCCTGCAAGGTCACTTAAAGGAAATTTTGAGGTTGTTATACGCATTAATATACAGATTCATATTTTTGTAGTACATTTGTACATTCTGTATAGTAGGATCATATTCGATGGAAAGTAGAGCAAAAAGTTGCCGGTCTTTTATCAAAGGAAAATTGTGTCATCATTTTTAGGAGGCGTAAGATGAACTATTTCAAATTTAAAATGAAATTGAATGTAAAATCTGAAATACTGCTGCATACGCACTGTGTTCTGGTAGTAGCTGTAGTCTCCCAGGTGCATTGAGTGTACGAAGTGGTCGGTCAAATACTAACCTGACAAGCTTGTTCGTCAATCAGAGAGCGCCTCCAAAAAATAAGTAAACAACACTGGCGCGTACAGAGGTAAAATGTAGTACATATGTAGAATTTAAAAAACAAATTGGATTTATAATAAATTACATTTAAAATAAATAGTTTATAAGAATAAAGGGATTTTTGTAAGAACAAGGATGCCTGATCCCTTCGTCCCTTCGTAATGTATACAGAAATTATTCAATTTCTAAAACCCTTAAAAGCGTACTGCATTGGTTCCCTTGTCAGGCAATGATTTATTACTTTGCATCGAATATGATCCTACTAGTAGCATCCTGAATTATATAATGTGTTACATCGTTTAGTAACAGATAATGTGTGGTTGCACCCAGGGCACCTCCACGTGGTGACGGTGGGCAACGGAGTTGTCTCACTATCCGGTAAAGTCCCTGGGTCACGGCGCTCGTGCCGTCATGGCAACCACACGTAATCGTGCTACGAGACAGAGGGTCGGTCGGGACATTCAGTCGTCTTGCCTTAAGTGGCTGGACATACTTTTTTTCCTGCCTTAACTGGTCGGAACCTTCACTCGTCTTGCTTTAACTGGCTGGGGGCATATCTCTACTAAAACTCATTAATCGGCATTCTTGAATGGTGTTCTATTGAGTAATGATAGAAGAATTGTTCCCTATTTATTCTACTGATATTTTCAGGGGAACAGGCAGGGATCATTAAACCTAACCCTATATTTTTTGACATGTTTCACAAATTACGAATTCCGCACTCTGTCTGTAATATCTGTAGTTACTGTTTTGTGGTGATATCCTTCGATAACTTTGAGGAAACGTTCGTATAATTTGTGTTTACTTGAAGGATTGTACAGTACTCGAATAAAATAATAATAGAATAAAATAAATCTACCTAAAATAGTATTGAAATATTTGTAAATTCTCCCCAATTAGCCCTCATTGTCTCTCTAGTGTAGCTGGGTGGTAACTTTCCAGTGTACATTTGTTTTTTACCCTCAATATAATCTATTGGAAGTTATTTTTATTTAGAACTTAACTGGATTTAGTTTCGGTTTTTTATTGATTTCCATTTTCTTTCCTTTTTAGACTGCACCTGACACTAACAATCAAATAACAATAATAAGTAGCACTTATTTCATGACTAGCTCATCACTAGTTTTCATTGTACCGCCTATTTACTGCTTTCTGATTGGTCGGTACATTTGACAACAGTGTTCCTCATTCTTTACTTTTGTGGCTCGATCCCTGTGTCGAGAATACAGTATCAATTTTGTGATAGAACAGTAGTGGAGCGAAATGAGGGAACGTTCCCCAGGGAACATTCTATTCTCTCACCGTCAAGAATCGAGGACACGAATCCTGGACACACTCTTGTTCATGCCTTAACTGGCTAGGACATTCACTCGTCTTGCCTTAATTGTCTGGACACGCTTATATTTCTACCTAACTGACCGGAAAATTGCCTTAACTGGCTAGCCTCCTTTATGTTTTCGCCTCATTCGGTCAGGACTTGTATACATACGTATACATTTTTTCAGATTTTTTAGACCGATTTTCTCGATTTGACCTACAAATGACCTCGACATGACCTTGATACGACCTTTAGATGTACTTAAATGGTGAAAATAACAGCGGCTTTGGACTCAGCTAGTCCAAACACATTACACGTATACATTTTTTCAGATTTTTTAGACCGATTGTCTCGATTTTTTAGACCGATTGTCTCGATTTTACCTTCAAATGACCTTGATATGACCTTCATATGACCTTAAGATGTCCTTCAGTGGTGAAACTGACAGCGGATTTTAACTCAGCTACTCCAAAAACATACGTATAAATTTTCTCAGATTTTTAGACCATATTTCTCGATTTCACCTCCAAATGACCTTGATACGACCTTTAGATGTCTGAATAGTAAAAATAGCAGCGGCTTTGAACTCGGTACCCCAAAAACATACGTATGAATTTTTTCAGATTTTTTAGACCATTTTTGGCCATTTGACCTTCAAATGACTTTGAACCTGACGTGATGGAGCTTAGCCAACCTCGGATTCGGAATTAGCGATCCAAAAAACCTATAAGTACCCTGGTCAGGTCCGGTGATTATTTTTAGATCAAATGTTGACCTGTGTAATTATACAACTACACTTATAGTACATTAATTTATAATTATTTATATAGACAATTAAATTTTAAAAAAATACTAGAAAGGTAGGCAAACTTCGCTGACGCGAAGTTTGACCTTTCTCTCGGGCCTTCGGTCCTCGGGCCGCGCTGCGCACGGCCCGAGCACCGCTCCGCGGTGCTCTCCTCGCTGGTTAGTAGATACAACATTTTTTGAAACACCCTGTACTTAGGTTTTTTACACACCCTGTATATAAAAGTTTGATGAGAATGTTTTTCAAAAAAGAGTAGGCCCCGCTGGAGAAAAGAATAAGAAACGTTTCTTCCAAACTTCCAAAAAGAGCATCTGGTTAGTAAATATAAAAATTTTCATCCAAAGACTACGTAGGTAAGGCAGAAATGGTAAAATAATAAGTTAAAACATCTGCTTAATAAATATACTAATTTTCATTAAAAGACTGTAGTAAATAAAGACAAAGCTAAAAGTGAAAAGAAACAAAACTGCCCTTAATTCTTTAGAACATCTAGTATATGGATTTTTAAAAAGCGACTTTTCTTCAAAAGATTTAAAGAAAATAAAAAATGAAAAATTTAATCCACCTGTGTAAGTTTTACGAAACATCCTGTACATAAATTGCAAAAAACACCTGGTTGGTAGGGTATAAGATTTTTCATAAAAATATTGCAGACTTCAGTACAAAATATGAAAATGGAAAAAACAATAAGGAAAGTTTTCTTCTATTCATAATTTTAATCTGCATCAGTATTGTGGAACACTCAATATAAAGATTCAAAAAGACATCCGATTATTAAATATACAATTTTTCATTAAAAGATTTTAGTAAATAAAAACAAAGTTAAAAGTGAAAAGGGAAAAAATTGCCCGTTTCGGATGTGGGTCAATTTTGTAGATCAACCAGTACATATATGGATTTTCTAAAAAGCGGCTGCTCAATAAATATACAACTTTTCTTCAAAAGATTTAATGAAAAAATTAACAAAATGAATAAGAGAAAATCTGGTCCACCTGTGTCAGTTTTATGAAACATCCTGTACATAAATTGCAAAAAAACATTTGACACCGTGTGTAGAAATATCTATTTGAAAATTTAGGTAGGTAGTGAAATGAGAAAAAAATCCTAGTCCGTCTGTGTCATTTTTGAAACACACAGTATATAAATTTGCAAAATGAGTTTTACAATATAAAATTTTTCATAAAAATATTGCCACAATAAATTTCTGAAATATACAGAAACCTCTACACCGATAATTTTAACTTGGGTCAGTTATGTAGAACATGCAGTATATGGATTTTCAAAAAAACCCTTTGGTTAATAACTATATAACTTTTCATGAAAAGATTTCAATAAAAAATTTGGAAAACTGAAGAGATAAGTAAAATCAAAGTTCATCTGTGTCATTTTTATGAAACATTCGGCACATAACCTTTGTAGAAAGCTCGTTCTATTGGTAATTTTAATCTGCATCAGTAACACTCAGTATAAAAATTCAAAAAGACAACTGGTTAATAAGTATACAATTTTTCATTAAAACTTTAGTAAACAAAGACAAAGTTAAAAGTGAAAAGGAAAAAAATTGCCCGTTTCAGATGTGGATCAATTTTATGGAACACCCAGTACATCTATGGATTTTTTAAAAAGCGGCTGGTCAGTAAATATACAACTTCAAAAGATTTCATGAAAAAATTAACAAAATGAATCAGAGAAAATCTGGTCCATCTGTGTCAGTTTTATGAAACATCCTGTACATAAATTGCAAAAAAACATTTGACACCGTGTGTAGAAATATCTATTTGAAAATTTAGGTAGGTAGTGAAATGAGAAAAAAATCCTAGTCCGTCTGTGTCATTTTTGAAACACTCAGTATATAAATTTGCAAAATGAGTTTTACAATATAAAATTTTTCATAAAAATATTGCCACAATAAATTTCTGAAATATACAGAAACCTCTACACCGATAATTTTAACTTGGGTCAGTTATGTAGAACATGCAGTATATGGATTTTCAAAAAAAAAACCTTTGGTTAGTAACTATATAACTTTTCATGAAAAGATTTCAATAAAAAATTTGGAAAAGTGAAAAGATAAGTAAAAATCAAAGTTTATCTGTGTCATTTTTATGAAACATTCGGTACATAACCTTTGTAGAAAGCATATGATTACTACGATATCAGTTTTCATAAAAATATTGCAATCAATAATCTAAAAGGAGCCTCTGGACCGTTCGAGTTTCAATGCAATTTTTTAGACGCCCTGTGTATAGAAACCTATTTGAAATTTTATATTTTTTTTTGTTATAGAAAGGTTTAAAAAAATGAATCCATATATAAAATTAAATTACCGCAGTAAATAAAAAAAAATCTTGGGTCTCGTCCGGGATTGAACCATCGACCTTAGGAATGCAACGGGACGTTTTTACCGCTGTGCTATCGCTGCTTCATTTACAATGCATCTGTACTGATATTTTAATGGTCATTCACAGCTGAAGTAATCAACAAATTCTTGTAATGTTAAATTTGCATTTTTCTAACACAAAGTCGTTTCGCAAAAGATCCACAATGAGATAACAGATAAATAACGACATCTTATGACTTAGAGGAGTCTTTAACCCCAGCTTATTTCTACTGATTCTTATCTTTTGACGTTTGGGGAGTACCTAATACGAATGCAATATAGTAATTAACGAAGCAAATGTACCAATACAAAGAGTCAAGGGTTTAAATACTATGGATTGCTTTAAAATTATGCAGTTTTAGACGGCAAGTACTTATGTTAATTCGGGGGACAGGTATCCTAATCGTAGGCATGTCAGAGGGTAGAGCTACGAAAATGTAAATAACAACCTAACCTAATAATAAGAAATACCTGTATATGTCGTGGCGTAGCAATGTATTAAGGTTTAAAAAAGGCCTAGTAAGGTAAAATAACGGTTCGCCGCGACCCAACAGTCTTTCGCGTTTGGCGTGATATTAATTTGACGTATATCAATCTGACGTTTCTAACGACATTCGAATTTTCTCCGGGTGGGCGTGTCTTAAAGCTTCAATCTTTACGGCTTGTCTGTCGTCGAGTGGACCCCAAAAAGAGGCAAAATTAAATATGAAGAAGCGAAAAGAACGTTACAAAAATGCCCCGAACGATTAAAGATGATCGAATGGACATCTCGTGCCCAGTCGCACGCCGTTCCTCGGTTTGCGGAAAAAGAATCCTGTGTGGTAAAGTATACGTTTTCCAGCCAGCGAGAGAGCGCATTTTAACGTATTTACGGCCGCATTTCGAATCCTGCTCGCGATTTCGCGGAAAGTTCTACATAAAAGGTTTGAAAAAGGCATCTGGTCGATAAATATGAGTATTTTCCGCGCGGCTTTAAATAAATAACGTAGGTAAAATCATCGGAAAGTAGGCGTGTCGGACTATTGCGGTTCACACAAAAATTGGGCCACGCCCCCCGTAGGGCTCCGGGAGTACCGGATTTTAGGTAGGAAGGAGCGGAAGGGCCTCCACCGGAATAGCCCTAAGCGACGTGGCGAACGTGGGGGGGCCCTCCGGGCCTCCCCGGGTGCCGCTGCGCGGCATCGGAGGAGCTGACTCCAACGCAAATCGGCTCTTTTTCGGGCCGATCGCAAAGCTTCAAGATGGGAATCGAAATCCTGAAAAATAATTATAACATCGTCTAAGTAAACCATAATGGAAGATTTCAAATCGACACCACGCAAAACTGAATCTATAAGACGTTGCCAGGTCCGGTGCGTTAGTCAAACCAAACGGCATAACCTTGAAGCGATAAAGTCCATTCGGGGGACCTGGAAATATGCGCTACGAATACCTAAGCGACTGATATATTTACAATCTCGTAATCTATCCAAAATAGAAGCCAATCAGAGGCAATAAATGGATAAGCATCTTTACGAGTTAACAGCATTAAGCTGCCTATAGTCTACACATAAACGATTAGTATCATCTTTCTTCTTTACTAGACAAACTGGTGAAGACCATGGACTTTTACAAGGCTGTATGATATCGTCCTCTAGCATTTTCTTAATCTCATCGGCTATAACTTGTTGCTTAGCTGGAGAAACAGCGTAATATCGTTGCTTATTAGGCTTGGTACCAGGAGTAAGTTCAATCTCGTGTTGCACAAGATGAGTTCGACCTTTTGAAGTTGCCATTAACTGTTTGTTCTTTGCAACTAGTGCATCAAGGGCTTCCCTCTGTGAAGACAATAGACAATAAAAAAATTACACATAAAATAAGCTGATGAGGTAATTCGGGAATTACCAAGATATCTATAATTCGAGTCTTATCCATTAAACAAATAGGAGTCGAAATGTAAACTAAACTCACTAAAGTCTCATCGACTAAGCCAAGACGTCTCAAAATTTCATAACAGGAACTGCCTACTAAAGTTCTAGAAGTACCAGAATCTAACAAACCGACCATGGGACAACCCAACACCGGAAACTTCCAAATAGGGACGCTGATCACCTGACACCTGAGCAAAAACAAAATCAAGAAAAAATTTACGCCTAACAACTGCTTCATCATTACTACTAAGATGGTTATCGATAAATTATTCGAGGGAGGAACTGAACGACATACTAGCGCCTCCCGGGATCGTTTCCCGTAGGAGTACAATTAGGACATTCTAACCGTAACACCTACTTTACCACATTTAAAACAGAAAACTGTACGAGCTGTAGAACAATTTCGAAATCCGTGGCCTAGTTTACCGTAATTATAACACTTAAGATTGGAACGACTACGAACCTCATTCAATTCTGTGTTACTCGACATAGATCCAGAATCATGAGTACCGACAAATGCAAAATCAGCAACATAAGAGTTTATTTTCCTAGCAGGTGGACGATAGTTATCGGCTCTATACTTTTTCTTCTTTAACTTGAGACATTCGTCCTCAAGTTCAGTCAACGAATTGACGACAGGAAGATGCATAGTATAAAATGGAGCTAAATTTTTTGTAATCAATCTTAATTGCACATCTTATGAAACTGTACCATAACGACGAAACATTGAAAGCATACAAGAAAAATAATCAATGAAACTTTCCGAAGGATCCTGAGTACGAGACAAAATTTCATGAAATAGTCGATCCTTATGGTCAGGAGGTTCATATTGTCCAACCAATAAGCGACGCAACTCATTCCAACTAGAAATTCGATACCGACTTGAACGAAACCCTCAAAAATATCTATAGCAGATTCAAAAAGTTGTACACTAACATTCTGAGCTATTCTAAGCTCTTGAACTCTTTCTAGAAAATTATGAACAGACATGCCTCTAGGATCACCAGAAAATTTTAAATTACATTTTTGAACAGGCTGAAAAGAAGAAGGAGATAAACGGGCAGAATTAAGCACCGATGTCATCATCATCGAAGCTTTCATCATCAGTCCATTAACTGATTCTACGTTCACAGAAAACACTGACCCTAAACCTACAGAAGCACTGGGTGGCGTTAAATTATCAAGAGAATCTAATAATTCTAAATTACTAAACAAATAAGCAGAACGTTGTTGACTTTGATCCGGGGTCAACGAATTAGTGGGCATTATATCAATATGATGCAGAATATGGTGTAATCTACTTCTAATTAATTACTTCTGGACTCTGCTTAAGAACACCGGAAAAGAACTTACTTAAGAGTGCCTGTAGCTCTTAATGATTTTTACTACGAATTATCTTTAATTCATCATCTACATTTAGACTATACTCAGGGTAATTTAATGACGTATTTTCTTTTTCTACGTACGTAGTTCATCTACAGGTTTCGTATCATCACAAGTGACTCCGCGTACAGTTAATTAAAAAATTAATTAATCTTTCTTTAATCGGTTAATGTCCATCTTAGGAGATGCACCTATACCAAAACATAAACACCCTGTATACCACAAGTTACAAAAAGTTTCGTGCGTGACTAATATAACTAAAATATACATACAACAAAAATCACACCCCAAATAACAATAAGCGAAGCGAGCTCTCACTTGGGTATAACGTTTTTGAAAATAAATATCAAACAGTACCATACAATAAACAAACTAAAATATCAAACATATGCACATATGCAAAATCACACTAAAACCGTAAATACAAAATCGAACTATATCAGTACTAAAAAAAACCGCCAATGAATACTTAAAATTCAGAAAGAAACCGAAGTATAGGTAGTAATTAACAAATATTTTCAAAAAGCAAGAAGAAAAAAACAAATTAGTATACAGTGTGGCTACGATTTAGGTGACACAGGCCTATAACTCAAGTGTTAATTGACGAATCCTTTTCTTTTAACCACTTATGCATACCGATTGAGTGCAGATTTGAGGATCATTAAACTTACATATATCCATAGGTGTGCGTTAGGGGAAATTAAAAGGTGATCGATTTTTCGGTATTTTTTATTAGCGAATAAAATACGGAAATGCTGATGCCCGAGTCTTAATCCGTATCATTAAAATATACCCAAGGCAAGTTTCATCCAAATCGTATACAGGGTTGTACAGAAAATTCATTTAATACAAATGTAAATAAGCTAATACAGACTTAACTTCAATGTAGCCGCCACCTCTCCTTATACATTCTTCTGTTACCTTTCTTATATTACGATTTACTTTTGGCAGTTGTTCACGAGAAATGTTTCGGTATGCCTCTCTTATTCGTCGCTTTAAATCTTCTATGTTTTGTGGACGATTGATTTAAACTTTATTTTTAATTGTACCCCAAAAATAAAAGTCTATTGGTGTGAGGGTTGCTTTCGCTGTACAGTAAGAATAAAACGCTCTCTCAACGGTAATAATAAATAATTTTATTGAAAACTAAATTTGTGGAAAAAGACGTGTTGGCGGTTTGAGGGTTTGCTGGAGAGTGCCTTGTGGTTGAAGTCGGTCGTAGGCAGCTTGGTAGTCGGTGGCAGAAGTCCCTGGTCCTGGCGCCACTCCGCAGGGGCCGGCTTTCGGGAACCCCGTGGTGCGTCTGGCGGCGTTCTTGACGTTGTGCTTAAAAATGGGTCACTTGCGAACATGTGTACCCACACACCCCCCTGCCAGTATGGATGCCATCACGGAACTTGCAGTCGGTCAGGGAAACAGATCCTTCTACCGGATCTAGTGGTAATTGCCTTGGGTGTGGTTGGCACGGATATTGGGGCAGAAGTTGATGGAAGGCTATTGTCCTCGTCCCTGTTATCTGTCGCATCATTCAAACAATACGCCGGTTTGACTCTGTCTATGGACACTTTAACTTCGCGACCACGTACTAGCACCGTGAATGTTTTGTCGTCGCGTTTAATCACTGTAAACGGACCATCATATGGGTTCTGTAGTTGAGTTTTAACGCCGTCCGCAAGCACAAAAACATGTGTCGCTGTTGCCAAGTCTTTAAAAACGAATGGCGTAAGGTTTTCATATGACGTCTGAGGTCCTTAACAAAATTCGCTTCGGTGTTGACCTCTTCGTTTGTCCTGCGGGAATGAAGAAATTCTCCGGGTAGGCGTAGATGTTGTCCGTACACCATCTCGGCCGCGGTAGCTTGAATGTCTTCTTTCCATGCTGCACGTATTCCCAATAGCACAGTGGGATGAATGCTAGTCCATCGATCGTTTTGGTGGCATTTTATTGCTGCTTTTAATTGGCGGTGAAAACGCTCTACCATGCCATTTGCTGCTGGGTGATATGCGGTAGTTCGGAGATGAGTCGTACCTAGTAAACTATTCAGGCGTCTGAATAGGTGCGATTCGAACTGTCGACTCTAATCCGTCGTTATTCGCAGGGGTGATCCAAATCTGCATATCCAATTCGCATATAAAGCGCGAGCTACAGTTTCTGCCTCCTGGTTCTCTAGCGGGATTGCTTCTGGCCACCTGGTGAAACGGTCTACGCAGGTTAAGCAGTAGCGGTAGCCCTCGGATGGCGGCATCACGACGATATCCACGTGGATATGTTCGAATCTCGTTGACGAAGGTTGGAATGAACCTGTCGGAGAAGTTAGGTGTCGTGTCACTTTTGCGCGTTGACATTCGACGCAGCAACGTGCCCATCGTCTGCTATCACGCTTTATTGACGGCCAGACGAAACGTTGCGTAAGGAGCTTGACGTGGCGTTAATACCGGGATGCGAAAGACGATGCATCGAGTCAAACACTACTTTACGAAATGGCTTGGTGATAAACGGCCGGACCACGTCCGTAGATACGTCACAAAATACTGTCGCGTTCGTGTCGGGTATTTTGATACGCTTTAGTGGAGGCCGTGTTGTCCGTCGACGTACTCCTTAATTTCATCGTCATTTTGTTGCGATGCTGTGAGTGCCTCATAGTCTAAAGTCGCGCATATCTCGTTTACCCTGGACAATGCATTCCGCTACAACGTTTTCGCGACCAGCTATGTGACGAATGTCTGTCGTAAACTGGCCAATAAAGTCTAGATAGCGGAATTATTGACTCGACTTTTTCGCGAAGGCAAACGTGAGCGGCTTATGGTCGGTGTAAATCGCGAATGTTCTTGCCTCGACCATATGCCGGAAGTATTTGACTGCTTCGTAAATCGCAAGAAGTTTGCCGTCGTAAGCAGCGTATTTTCACTGAGCTGGGTTAAGTTTTTTTGAAAAATACCCTAGCGGTTCCCAATCGTTCTCAACTTTTTGTTGCACTACGGCACCAATTGCAAAGTCAGAAGCATCGCACACTAGAGCAATTTGCGTATTTTCACCGGGGTGCGCGAGTAGAGCTGCCTGTGCTAAGCTCGCTTTAACCGTCTCGAAAGCACTTTTCGCGATTTATGTCCAATTTATGGGTGCTTTCCCTTTCACATCCCCTTTAAGCAGGTCATTCAGTGGCGCCTGGGTACCTGCTGCGTTGGGGTACGAACCGTCGGTAGAAGTTAAGGGCGCCAAGGTAGTCTTTTATTGCCTCGACCTTTTCGGGCAGCGGTCGCGTGCCCGCACTTGACACCAGATAACCGAGGAATTTCACTTTGCTTTGTCCGAACACGCACTTTGCCGAGTTAATTACGACGCCGTACTTCCGTAGTCGCTGGAACAGTGTTTCCAGATGACGCAGGTATTCCTCTTCAGACGAGAAGCTACAAGGATGTCGTCGATGTACGCGTAGCAGAAATCCAAGTCGCGTAAAACCTCGTCGATGAAGCGTTGAAAGGTTTGCGCTGCATTGCGTAACCCGAAGGTCATATGCGAGTTATTGGGTCGTTGTCTACAGGGAAGCTGCGGCTAGTTGACCAACCCCTAGCAGTTCTGATTCGATGAATTTCAACAGCACTAACCGTAGATAACTTTAAATTATAACAAATTTTGATGAGAACACTTTTATTTGTCTTAATTACAACGTTAGGTGAAGTTTGAACCTATAATCGTCCTCCTGAGCGGCTGGTTGGGTTTATATATGATTTATTATCAGCTAGCAACTCAGCAGGCGATTTACTATTGTCAGCATAATAATAATATACACTTATAAGTAAATAAATGTTATAAAACAAGGACTTCAAAGCGACAAGTTCAGTAGAGGAAGACTGGTTTTTCCATTGATTGCGTCTTCTTAGCCTTCCTGGGGTTTATGTGACAAAATGCTCTCCTGTAGGGGTTGCAATACGAGAATATCCTGGGATAGCATTTACATCGAAAAATGAGGAATATGATAGCTCCTAAAGTTAACCAGATCCAAAGGTCACTGGATGCATTGGGGGAGAAGTGTCGAATATGAACTCCGGGTAGTTCCGAGATTGATCTTTGTATGTCGTTTAAATATAAGAGAGGTTTTGTTGAAATGTCCAGTGAGAAATTGGAATATTTTGGTATAGGCAGTATAATAGTTTGGGGTGGTAAATTGGATTCAGGTGTAGAAATTATTTCATCCTTAACTTCCGTGGAACATTGACGGTCCAATGTTATAACAGTTGGAGTTGAGATGGATGTTGTAGTAAGATGTTTGGAACAAGTTTCTTTGATGAGAAGGCTTTCATTTATTGGAACGATGACGAGTTTGGTATAACTCATGTCGATAAAGGAACGTTTCAAATGAATTTTTGTTTGTTGACAGAGGCCGGGTTGTCCTTTGAGCAAGGGTTCATAACAGGTATCTTCGATGCGTTGTGGTGACTTGTCTATACATAGACTATATTCTTCTAAGGGTTGGCATTCTTCATCATACCATAAGCTACTGCTGGTGTCTTCCGGTAGGAGGATTATTGGATAAGGGGGAATAATGGTGAAATTGATTAAAGGTAGTGGGATCAATTTATATTGGTTGTAATTAACAGGATGAAAAATAGGATAGGAGAAATGCAGCAGAAGTGAATCTTTAATTATAATAATATTCGTCCTGATAATAGATATAATTGAATAATTAACTTCTAAATTTAGTAACTGTTCAGATTTATACAATCTATAAAGTTGAGTGGTCATTTCAGAAATTAATTCTTTTGAAATTAAATAAGGCGAACTAATGCCAAAATGAGAAAGTTGAACGGCCTCGTTTAAGAATTCTAGATTAGTTATACACTTTTGTAATAAAATTTTGAACTTAATAGTATTGATTTTGCGAGCATATAGATTAAGCCTGGTAGAGATTTGCTTCTGATTTTCTAAAAGTTCCTGTGTGGTTTTTCAAAAGATTTTGTAATATTTTTCAAAATGGATGTACGGGCATTAATTACATCCTGAATTTGATCTTGGTTATTTAATAATGTTTTGAATTTTGAATTTATTTCTTCCAAGTCGTCTGAATGAAGGGTTCCCCACAGGTATTTATTAACTTTACCTACTAGATTAATTAAGCCTCTTCTTGCGCGTGAGTGTGATTGGAATTTATTGAGCTGTAATTCGAACTCTCTTGTATATTGATCTATTTCAATTTGTTCGTCTTGCGGAACTTGTTTAATCTGTATTTTTGAATTATTTAAGATTTGTATATATGGTTCCAATGAATATTTAGTGATGAAGGAATGAGGATGAGACAGGACTTTAGTTTTTAGACTAAGCAGTGTCGGTAGTAAAGGCGTTTTTATTTCTTCTACTTGGAGGGGGTAAATTTCTGGCAGGATAGCGACGTACGGTAGTAGAAAGTACATCTGAAACAGAATGTTTGGATGTAATGTACCGATTTTCGAAACATTGGGGATTTAATTGAGAAGGTTCATCCTGATTAGGATTTATTTCTAGTGTTCTGGTGTGTCTAAACTTTTTGTCTAAGTCTTGTCTAGTAATGGTAGGGTGTACTTTTTCGTATGGAAGATGTTGAGGTGGAGAATTTGGAGGAGTTATTTCGTTTTCTTGAGCTTCCTGAATTATAATTTCTTTATCTTGTGATTTTGGATATACCTTCCTTTTTCTTTTAATATGTTGTTTTATGAATACGTCCTTTATTTGTAGTTACATGAAAGGGAGAGTCTTGGGAAATTACTTGTCGTTTTGAAAACATAGGACGTGATTTTGAATAACCAGGATTTTTAACATAAATTTCAGTGTCTGAATGAACGTCTACTGGGTCTTCGCGTTTTTCGTTTGCCTTTGTTATTGTTTTATCTTTTTGTTTTTCAATTTCACCGCGAACTTGAGTATTTATCGTATTTATGTAATTTTTATGTTGTTCACAATAATCGTTAATAATTTGCTCATCTGACATATCGAAAGGGGATAAATTAGGGGCATATACAATTTCAAACGGTGTTTTCTTTGTGGTAGAATGAATCGTATTATTATAGCCCTAACACACATAGAAGTATTTTATATTCTACATCTTTTTCACGGGGTTTTTCAATTGATAGTGAACGATAAGATTCTGTGAGAGTAGAGTGAAAACGTTCGACAGAAGAATTTGAAGTCGAGTGCATGGGTGTTACTAAATGTAAATTTATATAATGGACTTTACAGAATTCTTTGAAAAGTTGAGAATTAAAAGCCTGTTCATTATCACAGACTATTTCTTTTGGAAAGTTAAAACAACTAGCAAATTTAAGAAAGGCATTGATTATGGCTAACGTATTCTTTGTTTCAATTTTTATGGCTTGGCCTAATTTGGAAAAAGGGTCAATTAATGTTAGGAATTTACAATTGTCGATAAAATAAATGTCCATGTGTAATTTCTGTAGTGCCTTAAAAGGTGTAGACTGTAGGAGTTAATTGATATTTAATCTTTACTGGGTTTCTTTCATATTTCGCTGACTGGCATGGCACACATTCATTAATGAAATTCTTTACGTCGTTATCTAACAAGGGCCAGTAGTATAGTCTTCTAATAGAAGCTATTGTTTGATTAAAACCACGGTGTATTTGTTTGCCTTGATGATGATAGTGCATAATTCGTCTTTGTTCCATGTTATCGGGGATGTCCTCTAATTTTACATGAGATATGATAAAGTTCTTAGTTATTTGACTAGCAAAGCATGATTTTAAAATGTTGACAATTTTTTTTTCTATATTTAGATTCTGAAAATAGAAACGGTTTAATTCATTTAGACTGAGAAAAGGTTTAATAAAGCTAAACGTTTCTTCGTCTGAATTGGTAGTTTTCAAAGTAATTTCATTTACTCGGTGTTTATCGAACAAAAGTTGAAAGGAAGAAGAATTTATTTTTACATTAGGGCTTTCAGAAATTCTTAATTGATTTTTATAGTTTTTCTGTAATAGCAATAGTAAAAACGGGTTCTTCGTGGGATGAATGGACTGTTTGATCTTCGGGTAGATTTTGAGCTAAGACTTCTAGTATTTGAGAGTCTGGGGTAAAATTTTGAATTAGTATCGTCAATGTCTAAATCGTCTAGGTCGTCTGGAATGTTAACAATCATTGATTGTGTATCTTCTATAGGATTAAATTCTTCGATTTTTATACGTGATAAGGCGTCGGCTACTTTATTAGTAGTACCAGGTTTATATTTGATTTCGTATTCGTACTCAGAAAGTTTCAACTTCCAACGTACTAATTTTGATGAAGGGTCTTTAAGATTAAAAAGCCACTGAAGTGGGCGGTGGTCTGTGTAAATAATAAACTTTCTACCGAAAAGATATGGTCTAAAATTTTGTACTGACCAGACTATGGCGAGTAATTCCTTCTCTATAGAAGAGTAGTTAATTTCATGTTGATTTAAAGTTCTTGACGCATAACAAATAGGTTTTGAATTTTGAGACAGCACGGCCCCTAGTGCGAAATTTGAGTCATCTGTAGTGAGTTCGATGGTTGTTCGAAATTTGGGTATTGTAAGATTGGGTCATTAGTTAAAAGTTTTTTACATGATTCAAAACAATTAATAAATTCAGGGGTGTGAACTATCTTTTCTTTCTTTTTAAGACAAGACGTAAGGGGTTTTGTTAATTTAGCGAAGTTATCAATGAAGCGCCGGTAAAAACCTATTAAACCTAAAAACGATTTAATTTCCTTTTGAGTTTTGGGAATTGGAAAATTTTGAATGGCATGAATCTTTTTGGGATTCGGTTTAATTCCTTCTGGAGTTACGATATGTCCTAAAAATTCAACAGTTTTTGCTAAAAATTCACATTTATCTAACTGAATTTTGATCGGAAAGACATTTAAGAACTAATGATAGGTTTTGGATGTGTTCTTCGAGCGTGTATGAAAATATGATAATGTCGTCCATGTATACTAAACAGATGCGGTTTTGTAGATTTCGTAACACGTCGTCCATACAACGTTGGAAGGTAGAGGGTGCGTTCTTTAATCCAAAGGGCATTCTACAGTATTCGTAGTGTCCATTTTCTACTGTAAAGGCGGTTTTAGGAATTGAATTTTGTTCTACTTCGATTTGATGAAAACCGGAGGCAAGATCTAATACCGTAAAATATTTAGCATTACCGAGTTTGTCCAGAATATCGATAATATTAGGTAGGGGGTATTTATCATTAATTGTTTTTGCGTTTAGGTCCCTATAATCGATAACGAGTCTCCATTTCTGTTTTCCGGAGGCGTCTGATTTTTTTGGAACAACCCAAATGGGGGATGAATAAGGGCTGTGTGAAGGTCTAATAATTCCGTCTTCAAGCATTTGAGATATTTGGTTTTGGACCTCTTGCTTTATATATATATATATATAAGGGTATCTATAAGATTTTTTATAAACTGGTTTTTCGTCTAATGTTTTTATTTCATGCTTTACTTTACTTGTGAAGGTTAGTTTATCGCCTTCTTGATGGATAATGGAAGGGAATTCAGAAAGAGTTTTAAATAATAAATGTTTTTCTTGAGAGTTTAAATGAGATGTTCTAATTAAAGAATTTAATATATCATAGGGAATTGTGGTAGATTTTACATTATTTTGGAAAGGTCTATTTATAAAATTACTTTTTCTTTGGACGAAATAATCGGAAATTGGTTTGGCTGAGAAAGGTTCTTTAAACTAGATAAATTGTGGGGAGTTTTCAAAATTTTGGATTTCTACTAGACACTGTCCATTTTTAATTTTTGAAATAGAATCTGGAATAATTAATTTCTTATCTCTAAATTGATGTTCTTCAATAATAATTTCAGTATCATCTAAGAGCCGGTGAGAGTATTTTCTGAAAAATTTATATGAGCTTGAGTTTTGACTAGGTCTTCTAGGCCTATTACTCCATCGAAATATTCATGAAAATTAAATGATATTACGTTCATAGTGTCTTCTAACTTAAATTCTGGAGGATAAGGGATGTTAGCTTTCTGCATTATAATTTTTGTACCTAAAGATGTTTTAATATGTACCGGGTCATTATACAGATATTCCGAAAAATGATTTCCTAAAATTTCGGGGCGAAGAATTGATTTAGTAGATCCAGAGTCAATTAAAAGTTTTAAAATTGAATTTTAATTACCTCTAATTTCAATGTATGGTAAAGGAGATGAAAATGATATAGAAAATTGCAAAAATATGACGTTTAATAAAAATATGAACAAATTAAATCGAGGCCTCCCCTGTCGGTACGCCCCTGATTAAAATAATAATTTAGTAAAAACACTGAAAAGTACCTACTATTAAAGGCAATTCATATACCAAAATTCAGATGGCTATCTGAAACGGTTCCAGAGATATAAAATAAAACCTATATCCCGGTGCAATCTTTGAATCGCCATAGCAACCTTATGACGCATTTGCGGACCTATGTTCATATGAACTTTTCTTCATAGTTTAACATGTAGAATCACCCCTAGAATTATTCGAGCGGTATTTCCGGACACCCTGTATATGATTTATTATCAGCTAGCAACTCAGCAGGCGATTTACTATTGTCAGCATAATAATAATAGACACTTATAAGTAAATAATTGTTATAACACAATATACAGATAATATGAAAATATATATATAGGGTGTTCGGATAACATGCGTAAACTCAAATAACCCGAAACGTGTCGTGATAGCCGTCTTAGGAATGTCTTCTTCCGCGACGGGGATTTGATGAAATGCGCGAATCAGGTCGATGGTTGAAAATAATTTCCTACCTCGAAGTGATTGTGCAAAGTCCTAAATATGTCGCACAGGATATGTCTGGACGAGTTCGTGCGTTCAGCCTACGATAATCGCGGCATGGTCGCCATTCTTCACCCTTTTTCCGCACGAGGTGTAAGGGTGTCGCCCACGCACTGAAGGACGGGCGATACCTAATTTGAGCATATCGTCGAATTCCTTTTTCGCTGCTCGCAATTTGTCTGGCGCTAATCTACGCGGTTTTTCAGCGACGAGGGACCCAGGTGTTGTTTCCATGTAGTGCCTGGTTTGATGTACAACCGCAGAAGGTGCTGCGGGACGCGTAATACTTCTTGAGTAGGCGATGAAATACGGATTCCCCGGTAATCGTTCTGACTGAGGGTGTCGCAGAATGCGCGAGTTGGCCTGGCGCCGTAATTCGCGTTGTTTCGTCAAACAACCTTTCGTTGCGCACGTCCACCAGTAGTCCATAAAAAGATAAAAAGTCTGCACCAATTATCGGTTTAGAGACGTCTGCGACGACAAATTGCCATATAAAACAACGACGCAACCGGAGGTTTAATGTCATTGTCACTGTGCCCTACGTAGCAATTGAGGTACCATTTGCCGCGGAAAGTTCATACGTCGATTTCGATTGCGACGATTTCACTAGCGCACGCGGATCTTGGAGTACGTATCCGTAACGTACACATGGCGCGGAATCGGGCACGGGTCGCTGTTCACCATCACCGACTGCCCGTCTCGTTTCCCGGACGATACGTGCACGGATCGTGGCACTCACGAGCGCGGTCACCAAAACGATGGTGATACCAGCACTAACCACTGTCACTGTCACGACTTCGAGATCGGTCTTGTGAACGCGATCTGGATGTTCTCGTCGTCGGTCGTCGCGGTTCACCCTTCGCGAATAACTTCGCCATTGCCTGCGATTCATTCTGTCGTCTTCTGGACTGAATTTGGCCACCTCCTGGAGTGCTGTGCCGGGCATTACTGTCTCCATAACTGCGTCGGCCAGCTCCGCGACATCGTCCAACGCGGCATTCTTCTGTGTCGCGAGAATTGCCTGTATACTAGACGGCAGGCGCCCTATCCACAGCGTGCGTAGGAGCGAATCGGAAACGGTAGATCCTGCCAAAGCCTTTAATCTTCGCAAAAACTGGGACGGTTTCGAGTCCCCGATTTCTTCGCGCTCTAGGAGTCGCCTCGTTTTTTGTTCCTGAGACGTACTCAGTCGGCTTATTAAGGCTGCCCTAAGTGTGGAATAAGGCTTGTGTCGGGGTGGATTCATTAACAGGTCGCGCACTTCACTCATCACGTTCCTATCTAGAGCAGTAACGAGGTAATCAAACTTTGTCTCTTCACTTGTCACCCGCGCTAGTCGAAAACTTCTGTCCACTACCTGAAGCCACATCTCTGCACCGTCCGAAATAAATGGTGGAAGCTTCACTGCGACATGGTTCACTTCCGTCGCGGTATAATTTTCGACTTCGTTTTCTTCGTTGAGGCTCATGTTGCTTGCTGCGTTGCGCGAACTAAAACCACTCAAATTGCACAAATTCGCGTACTTTCATTGAAAACATCACATCGGGGTCACCACTAGAGGGTTGCTTTCGCTGTACAGCAAGAATAAAACGCTCTCTCAACGGTAATAATAAATAATTTTATTGAAAACTAAATTTATGGAAAAAGACGTGTTGGCGGTTTGAGGGTTTGCTGGAGAGTGCCTTGTGGTTGAAGTCGGTCGTAGGTAGCTTGGTAGTCGGTGGCAGAAGTCCCTGGTCCTGGCGCCACTCTGCAGGGGTCGGCTTCCGGGAACCCCGTGGTGCGTCCGGCGGCGTTCTTGACGTTCTACCTAAAAATGGGTCACTTGCGAACATGTGTACCCACAAGTGTAAGATCAGGAGACCTGGCTGGCCAGTCCTGCAGCGGGCTACGAGGCCCTATCCACTTTAACGGAAAATTAGTATTCAACCAGTTTCTAATTATTCACGAACTATGTGCAGGAGCACCTTCTAACATAAAATATAAATTCTATTTTAGCGGCAGATTTTCCAAAACATCAGTAAATTTCGTTTCCAAAAACGTAAAAAATTTTGGGCATTTAAAGTTTCTTTAAAAAAGTGTCCGATAATTTGATCATTAAAAATCGCGCACTAGACATTCACCTTATGAATATGCTGATTCTTAGAATTTATTATCCACCTGGGATTGTCTCTTTCCCAATATCGAGAGTTCCGCGTCGATACCATTTGTAGAAAAAGTAGCTTCATCGCTAAAAATAATTTTTTTCAAAAAATTTCTGTCGTTCAGAAATTCGCCTTGCACCCAGAAATCATAGTCAAGTCTCCTTAAATTGTCTCCTTCTAAATGAGTGTGTAAAATTTTTGGTTTAAAGGGCTTCAATTTATTTTTTTAGACATTTTCTTATGGTCTCTTTGTTTAAATTAAAATTCAATCTCGCCTGTCGTATGCTTAGTCGTGGATTATTTCGGAAAGCATCTAAAATCCTATTGGTATTCTTTTGGTCTCACATGTGATACACTACCAGTCTGATTAAATATTTTATTAATTCGTGCTACTGTACTGTAACTTACTCTTCAATTGGGATGGCGGTGATTAAAAATTCTTGCAGTTTCACGCGATGTAACATTTTCTCCAGAAATTCTTATTATTTAAATTTTGTCAGCAACTGATATAATTTCTGCCATCACTGATGTTTTTTCGCAATAAATTATTTTTAAACTCAGAATTTTAATAACAATCTTGTTGACGTATTATGTCAAAATATCTAAAAATTATAAATGTCATTTCATTTAAACAAAATCATTTGGCATGGATCACTGGATTTTGCATTACTGTGTGGATACAAGATGTAATGTTATTTTTTATATTTAATGAATTTTCTGTTCAACGATACGACTTGGATGAAACTTGCTGTGGGTATATTTTCGATGATACTGATTAAGACTAAGGCATCAGCATTTCCGTATTTTATTCGCTAATAAAAAATACCGAAAAATCAACCCCCTTCTAATTTCCCCTAACGCACACCTATGGATATATGTAAGTTTAATGATTCTCAAATGTGCACCCCTTGGGTCTGCATAAGTGGTTAAAATTTGAAAAGGATTCGTCAATTAACACCTGAATTACAGGCCTGTGTCACCTAAATCGTAGCCATACTGTATATTGCACATAAGAAAAGAATACTTATGATTTTAGTTAGGCACCATTCTATTACCACACCCTCTGACCGAAGTATAAGTTATAACTCTGGGCAATAGTAGGTAGCAAAAAAAGCTCAGTTCCCACTAAGGTGGGCCCAAATGGCCAGTGCGGGCTAGCTCCAAGTTGGTGAAAATCCTCGGGGTCGTTAACTTGCCCAGGGAAAAGTTTAACTATGACACACGAAACAAAGGAGACACAAATAAGAGCTGAGAGTTAGTTCAGGAGTATTCCGTCCTTAGCCTTAGGTGCAATGAAACTACGATCGTTTAATAACTAGGTATATTCACTGGGTTGTATAGTAGGTGGTAGAATTATATACTCAGAGAGACGGCTGAAGGCCTCTGCAGTATGGTCTATAATAGTAAACGGGGTGACGCTCCACTTATGGGAGTGCACCCTTCCCCAGTTGTAGCTATAAGTGATTGATAGTAAATGAGTGACTACACATGTCAACTTATGCCTAAACAGATTCACCCAAAATATATGAACAATGTAAGAACGTGCGTAGACGTGAGGTCAACTCACTATAGTAGATAGGCGGTGCATGAGTGGTAAAGCTAATGATGCACAGCAGGTATATTTCCCGAACAAACTTAAACACAAGTTATGAAAAAGAATCGGATAACAAATACAGACTTTACTAAATGTTACTAAACACTACTAACTACTACTATACTTATCAGTTAAAGTAAATGTTTGTCACGGTATTTACTGTGCCGTGGTAGTTCCAACGGAGGCCTCAATAGTTAACGAAGGCAAGAAGCCCTAGAGGCCCGTCCGACCAAGCTGAGAGGGACAGTGTAACCAAATGGATGATAGCTGATCTAGCTCCGAAATAATCCTTACCAAGACGAAAACAACGGGCACGTCACTGTACAAGAGGCAATCACATGTATGCCTAGCGGAAGACAAGGAAGTTCGCAAGGCGTAGAAAACTTCACTTCGGAGGGGAAAAAAACCTGTATAGAAATACGGTTGTAGTAGCTATACAGTACGAGTAAGCATGCGAAATGGTTATAAAATGGCGTAAATCTTTACCTTTTTACTAAGGATTTTTTTCTTTTAAATGCCGAAGCGGACAGGCTTTCGGTCAAAAATGCAGTAAACCACTGACAGGACAAAAGGAATCCACACAACGTCAGGCAAAGGGGCGGCATTCAACGCTGGCTGGAACGTGGCCATCGACACAACCTCGCTGTCGTGTAAAAGAAACCCAGGAACGGGAAATAATTCTCCACAAAACACCAACATTCTATTCACAAAGCAATCCACAATATTGGAGAATCACTTTCTTCAACGAAGGTAATAAACTCAAAGGATATTTAAAATAAAACTATATTTCACCATACGTTTAAAAACAACAGTCTCAAACCAACATTCGCCAAAATCGAATGACTTTCGGCATCCATCGACAACCTTCACGAAAAAGGACCAGCACCCAGTGAAGCACCTGATAGTGTAGCTGATTGCATACTAACAACCCCGTTAGTCGTGAATTAATTAATAGTTGTATAGGGGCAAAATAAAACTGTGACACAGCTGATAGAACTCATAAAAAGTCGATTTACCAAAAATTGTTTATATAAAAGTTGTCAAATAAAGCAATTATTAACAATTGCACAGACCCATAAAAAAAAGAGTGGCAGGTCCGAAAGACAAGACTATGGTATCCATATGGTTCTGGAGGTGCTGAATCTGAATCCGGTGTCCGTTTAATACGGTTAACTCTGGTTTAAGGTCAGTTCAAGGTCAAACATGGAAAATCAATTGACAAAGAACTAAACCTATGTATCTATACGTTTTTGGGGTAGCTGAATCCGGATCCGGTGTCCGTTTGACTCGATCAGGTCTGGTTTACGTTTAGTTAAAGGTCAAATGTAGAGCATCAATTGCCAACAAAGTAAACCAATATATTTATACGTTTTTGGGGTCGCCGAAAACGAATCTGATTAGTTCTGAGTTAAGGTCAGTTCAAGGTCAAATGTAGAGAATCAATTGCCAACAAAGTATACCTACGTATCTATATGTTTTTGGGGTCGCTGTATCCAAATCCGGTATCTATTTGATCCTATAAGATCTGGGTTAAGGTCAGTTCAAGGTCAAATGTAGAGAGAATCAATTGTCAACAAAGTAAACATACATATTCTCACAAATTTGACATTTATGTTGTTTGTATTTGATCCTATGTAAGACTATCCTCAAATTACGGCACTCTTGTTTCAATGTACTACAGGTATGGCTGCATACACATTTATATTATGCAGTAGAACAGCTTTCTTGCTTCTCTTTGGCGAATCAATGAACAGTCCACTCTATTCGTTAGGATTATAATATCCATGTTTGAAGTGATTCATCCAACAATATCACTGTAGTAACCTAAGGAAAATTCTTCATCGTTAGAAAAATATTCCTTATTTCTGTACTGATAATAAAAAGCTTTCACTTTTCCGGCTTGCTTAATAGTTTTTTTAGCCATGATATTAGGAACTCTTCTCTATTCTCTGCCAGGCCCAAATCTCGAACATCATTTACTTTTTTTTGTGATGTTCCTGTCTTTTTCAGAACGTGATATGGAATATATTCGTCATCACTAGTATCACTAGCAATATCAGTGATAGTTTCATTGCCACCCAAATTTCCTCCTTTTTAATATCTTGGTGAAACTTTGCTCTCTGCTTAAACCCAATCAAATTTTTCACTTAGGTTTAAAACCAAAAAAAATGTATAAGCATCTTTCGTATGTTGATTGATATTTTTCTATTAAAAGGTATTTAATAGACCCGATCAGTTCAAACGGACATCAGATTCAGATTAAACGACCCAAAAAAATGTATAGATATGTAAGTTTACTTTGTTTTCAATTGATTCTCTACATTTGACCTTGAACTGATCTCAACCCAGATCTGATTGAGTCAAACAGACATCAGATTCGGATTCGGCGACCCCAAAAACGTATAGATACGCAGGCTTAGTTTGTTGACAATTGATTTTCTACATTTGACCTTGAACTGATCTCAACCCAGATCTGATTGAGTCAAACAGACATCAGATTCGGATTCGGCGACCCCAAAAACGTATAGATACGCAGGCTTAGTTTGTTGACAATTGATTTTCTACATTTGACCTTGAACTGACCTTAAACCAGAGCTAATCGCGTCAAACGGACACCGGATTCAGATTCGGCGACCCTAAAAAGGTATAGATACATAGGTTTAGTTTGTTGACAAATAATTTTCTATATTTGACCTTGAGCTGACCTTAAACCAGAGTTAATCGCGTCAAACGGACACCGGATTTGGATTCGGCGACCCCAAAAACGTTAGGTTTAGTTTGTTGACAATTGGTTTTCTACATTTGACCTTGAATTGACCTTAAACCAGAACTAATCGTGTCAAACGGACAATGGATTCGGATTCAGCGACCCCAAAACCATTTGGATACCATGGTCTTGTCTTTCGCACCTGCCACTTTTTTTTGTGGGGCTGTGATTATTTAAAAAAATTGAAATTTAAAAACTTTATAATACAAACCTGATTTATTGTCATTTTCGTCCACTCCGCTGTAAAAACATAAATTGTTTGTTTACTACTGATCCTGGGTATGTATTTTTTTTGTAGTTGCACGCTTTCGATGACGCTTTTTGATTTGACAGTGCTAAATAATTCGTACAGTAGTGCGTGATATTATTTTTGATTTGGGGGTGTTTTGTGCAATAAAATGGCAGACGGCCAAAATTATAGATAGTGATTCATCGCTAGCTCTTGGACTAGTAAGGGGGATGAAGCGTGCCGGGAACGAAAATCCATTGGCGTGTCTGCGTAAAAGGCAACAAGATATAGAAAATATTGAAAAAACATAATAAAACATAACATCTAATATTTTTTACGGTTTGCTATAACCGGCACTTTGAGCAATTTTAATTATTACAGCATTTTAAAACGTCCCAGTTGTGTTTTTTTAATTTATAAATTTATTATAGCCATGGAATTAGACCCCTCGTCTACGCTTTATGCTATGACGTTTCTCAGGTCGGGCAAATCAAGTCCGTTTACACCCACTAAAAAAGCATTTCCCTATTCCCTACCAAGTGCAAAAGACAGAGATAAAATATAGATCGACGTTCAGTGTAAATCAGTCTATACACGATTATAGATTCTACCGATGTGCATGGCGAGCGGCACAAAGATAAATAATATTGAACCGTATAGAAATCATTTTATATTTTATACGCATTATGGTAATAGTGTTTTTATATTATGTATTAGTCACTCTTTATAATTTCGGCCGCCGAGTATAGTGGACATAATATTAACTTACGGGGTGTGGCAACAAAATGCAACCGTAGCATGTCGCTTGTACGCGGATAGGTTTCCTTTATGAAATCATCCGGCTCTGCGGATATTTGTAAATTTATTTATAAGGAAGTTTTAAGTTTAAAGATTTTAAGCCATTCCAAATATCCTTAGAATCGTTTGTTCTGAATTTTGAATTGAAGTTTGCTCGCTTTTCATTTTTATTGCAATCTCAGTGCAATTTCTTAGTTCTGTATAATAGTTCCAATATGCATCTAATTTAGTTTTTCTGAATCTTGATTTAGCTTTATTTCAGAGACATTAATAATCTAATATTAACAGTCATCCATGGCTTGAAATGTTTGCAGTTTTATAAGGTGCATGTATATTAAATAAGTTAGTCAAACTATCGTTGAAATAACAAACCCTGCGCTCTACATTCTCAGTATAAAACAAATTATGCAGTGGTAAACTATTTGAGTCATTAGTAAACTGTTCAACATTAAACCCACTAAAATCACGATAGGTAACAAAATGGCATTTCTTCAAATCTGACTTTAATTCACAAAAAACGACCTAATTGAACTATCCAAAATAAAAACAAAAAATCTAAGTATAATTAATATAAAAGCACATACCTGATATACATATACAAAATGTTGAATTATGTAATCCAGTCATGTTCGATGCTTTTGACACTGTCGTTTCAAATTGTCATTTTTTTCTAAAAATTTATGTTCATGTATTTTTTTTTTTGTTAATATGTATTAATTCCATATGAAAGGAAGCTTCCTGGTGAAACAATCCTAAGTAAAATGTGCAAACAAAAAGATCTCCTTGTAGTAGTTATGTTTTACGTGATTAGTCTTTGTGAAGAGTGACAATAGAACAACACAATACAGGATATTTTTGTGAATGGATAATTATATCTTGTGATCTCCATGAATAAAATAATAAATTTAGTATTTGAATAAATGTTAACGTTTTCCATTCTTTAACAATAAATAATATTCAAATAAACATTCAGTGTGTGAAATTAAGTCATTTTGAAATTATGGCAGGGAAGCTTAGAGTTTTAGTTATGTCCCCTATAGATTTTATAGATCTAACTTTATTATTGTAAAATACATATCTTTTTGAATTAGGCAGTGCTTTTTTAAATTTTTGTGAAAAAAATTAAATACATATATCAAAAACGGTTAACTTTAAGAATGGGAAACCTTTATAAAAGTTCACCTAAATATTGACGTAGAATCCAAAATTGCAATAATATACAGGGTGTTCCATTTAAAATAACATAACCGGAAGCGTTAGGTGGACGCCATTATTTTAGTTGAGAAGGACATGCCCGAAAACACTATTGCCCAAATTTTCAAAATTAAATTCGAAGTAGTCTCTGAAATATGTCTAATGTCTCGTCACCGTGGGACACCCTGTATATCTAACTCCCACAGTAACAAAGAAATGAGAGCCCTAGTATCAAAGGCGGCAATCTCCACCATTTCCACTTTTTGTTAAAGCGCAAAAAACTACTACACTCTTATTACTGCTCAATTCAAAGGAAGCATAGTTTCCAATGAAAGAAAATGCTAAACTACATTAGATTTTAAGGTTAATGTACCTAAATTTTTTATATTTTCTGAAAAAATGTACAAAAATAAATGGAGAATGCCGTGTTTGATACCAACAGTTGGATTTTGCAAGATTTGTTACCAAAGGTTGCACTAAAATGAGTTGTAAAATAAATACCAAGTATTTTGGAATGGACTTACAGACAAAAGAATAAAATATTAAAATTAATTCAACAAAACGTATAATCAAAAATAAAAAAAAACGAACTAAATAATAATAAATTCCTAACTATCTGAAACAGCATGTCGTGTCACGTCACGTCATATGTTCGCTGTGAGCCATCTGATTGGCCAAAACGGATATTGCCGACTCTGATTCTAAGCGGGTAATGGAGATTGCCGGATTTGATTTCTCAGGTGATGTTTTAATGCAGTTTTGTAATGGGATACAGCCGCTTTTGATAATCGCAAACCATATATTTAGACAGAGCGCGAAAAACCGAAAAATATCATGTATTTAACTCGATTTCGTCAAAAAGTGGAGATTGCCGCCTTTGATACTAGGGCCCTTTAGAGTATTTACTCTAAAGGCGCCAACTAGCATTGAATTATACCAGCAATAAGCTAGCAAGCAGATAGTAATAAATAATAATCCAAAATATCATTCGCAATAATAATAAATAGGACTTGCAGGGTATTTAATGAGAGATATCCTCATTTACCACCAATGAGTAGACATTTTACGAAGATTTTTAAGAAATGAATTAGAACATGGTCGAATTTCTACACACAGAATTTTTGCCGAAGCCGATAACTTTAGATGAAGGTAACATCGTCAATGTTTTGGCATATGTCTTAGCATGAATCATCAGTTCGTGTTGCTGAACAGGATTTAGGTATTTCAAAAACCTCCATCTAAAAGATTGTGAAAACTAATAGTCAGCATCCATTTAAATTCAATTTTGTACCTGCATTTCATCCCGGGGATGCTGAGAGACGAACCCAATTCTGTGAAATGATTTTAACGCGAACACAAGAAGATCCAGAGTTTTTACGCAAAATTACTTGGACAGATAAATCAAAATTTAGTAGGTACGAAGGTATTTTTAATAGACACAATCGACACTTTTGGGCATCAGAAAATCACATTTCATCCGCAAAAGAAATTTTCAACACAAGTTTAGTGTGAACGTATTAGTTAAAGACAATTAGGTGAGGTACTTTATTTACGAGTACAATTTAAATACACAAAGATACCTTCATATTGAGAACAGTTGTAACATATTTCTTAGAAGATGTACCACTAGATCAACTAAAAAGCTGCTGGTATCAGCTAGACGGTGCTTCACCTCATTGTGGAAACGAAGTATCCCGCCAATTAAATGAAATGTTTAAGGACAGGTGGATTAGACGTCCAGGACCCTAGGATTGGTCACCAAGATCTCCAGATCTGTCACCACCAGATTTTTATATCTGTGGTGCAATAAAAGAGAAAGTGTACTCAACGCCAGTTTATTCGAAAGAAAACCTAGTTGCCCGAGAAACCTTTGAAACTTGTACCTGCTGCCCAAATATCCCAAATAAATGTTACAGATGGGGTAACAAGAAGGATACATAACTGTTTACAAGTAGATGGCGGCCACTTCGAACAAATTTATTAGATTTTTTAAAATAATTATTATTCGAATTATGTAGTTTAATTCTGTTATTTTATTAAAATTATTTTTAATTTATCCCTACTGATTTGTAATCAATGAGTGCATTAGTTCTCATTAAATACCCTGCAAGTCCTATTTAGTCTTGTGACACTCTCCATGAATAAATAATAAATTTAGAATGTCAACATTTGAATAAACGTTAACGTTTTCCATTCTTTAACAATAAATAATACTCAAATAAACATTCGCTGTATGTGTTAAATTGACAACAATAAACTGGTGACAGATTAGGTGCTTGTTTTGAAGTTCCACTAAAAATTTCACAGCCATCTTCGCAAGAAATTATGCGATATCCGTTGACTGCACGAAAAATAGTAATTAAGTAATACCTTAAAAATAAGAAGAGATAGGTANTGTTAAATTGACAACAATAAACTGGTGACAGATTAGGTGCTTGTTTTGAAGTTCCACTAAAAATTTCACAGCCATCTTCGCAAGAAATTATGCGATATCCGTTGACTGCACGAAAAATAGTAATTAAGTAATACCTTAAAAATAAGAAGAGATAGGTATAGGGAACCATTAGGTGCGTTTTGTTGGATTGATTCCGGAATTGAATTATGCAGAATGGGCGTTTTATTGCAAGGATATTTTGAATCCGGTTGCAACTTTTGCTTCTGTGGTTTAAGACGGAATTATTAGAATTAAGTGGTGGGGAGATCAAATTTGTGAGGTTACTTAGGTAGCTGGTGTAGTATTGGCCCGTTGATATTCGGCATCTGTCTAATATCAGATTTGATTCGAATCGTTTTATTGATAAATGTCATTCTAAAGAATCCAATAAATCCGGGATTGATGCAACAAAACGCACCTAATATACCATTCGAAAGAGAGCAAAATTGTTCATCAGATTGAGCAAAAATATACAGGTTGTTCCATTAAAAAAAAATAAGTTAAGATGGTTTAAAGTTGACTAAATTCGGCATTAAATTTCTACCACCCTGTATGAAATTTAGTCATTTTGAAATTATAGCAGGGAAGCTTAGAGTGTTAGTTATGTTCCCTATAAATTTTATGGATCTAACTTTATTATTGTAAAATACACATCTTTTTTAATTAGGCAATGCTTTTTTGCGCAAAAATATAGAGGGTGTTCCATTTAAAAAAATGCTACCACACCCTCTGACCCTCTGTATGAGTTATAACGCTGGGCAATAGTAGGTAGCAAAAAAAAGGATAGACTCAGTTCCTATAAAGGTCGGCCCAAACGGCCTAGTGCGGTCTAGCTCCAAGATAGTAAAATCCTCAGGGTCGTTAAATTGCCCAGGGAAAAAACTGTCTGTGACGCACAAAACAAAGGAGACACAAATAAGAGCTTGAGAGTTAGGTTCAGGAGTATTCCTCCGTTAGCATAAGGTGCAATAAAACTCGATCATCTAATAATACTAGATATATTCACCGGCTGGTACGGACAGGTGGTAGAATTTTACAATAGAGAGACGGCTGAAGGCCTCTGCAGTATAGTTGATAACAGTAAACCGAGTGACGCTCCACTTATTGGAGTGCACCCTTCCCCAATTGTAACTACAAGTGGTTGACAGTAAATGAGTAACTATATATTGTTATGTTTTGTATGATTTGGAAATCCTGAATGTTAATTTAACGGTACCGATACAAAAAATATATCGAATAAATACAATCCAAGATGAGAGATATTAAAAATAGTTTATAGCAGAATAGATACTACTATCATGAAATTAAATAAAGGATGTATTTCGATAAAATAAGCAACAAAATTGTAAATGATTGAAATTTCACGAAAAAAAACTCATGTTATACAATTAAGGTAAAAATCAAATATAAGTTCTGGCATGAGCATATTTAATTGTTATTGTGAAATTTTGATAAGAAGTTGACGGCAGAAGAAGATATTTCACATATATGTTCGAGACATGCAATAAAACTAATAGATAAATGAAACAGTGTACCTGAATGTAGAATTTATATGTGGAATCAGACCTATACTTCGATGAAATCATTTATGTAACATATTAGTTTTGACAGTTATTGTTCCGTTAAATTCTTGAAAATTTCTTAGTGTAAAAATGTTTCTAGACTACAAAAGCATATGTGTAGTATGTAAGAGACCCTCATCATTCCATTTAATGTGTTAAAATTCCAACCAAAGGTCAGTTTGTTGTTTAGACTGCAAAAATGTTTGTCAGAGCGGGGTGTTAAAAAATTTTTGTTCGTTTGTACCTGAAAAAATGCATAAAGACTATGTAAAAGGTGTTGCATAGACAGTACTAAAAGCATAGAAAGGACAGATATGCTGGAAACTAGTCCATGCATTGAAAATAAAGTGAATTTGCTAAATATATATATATAACTTTAAATAGGTAACTTTCTGACATTACATTCAACTTAACCTAGAAAGGTGTATTTAGTGTCAAAAGACGCATAAAAATGCAAAGAATCTGAAAATGAATAGTTCATGCTTCTCAAATCGATTTAAAAGTCAGTATTTGTAAAATTAAATTTCCCAAATTACATTTATTTCGTTGCCATAGAAACAGTCAATTGTTTTACACTTTCAATAAAACTAATATCCGGGCTCTAGGAAGCCAGTCTACCATGTTCGTCTGTAGCGGCTACATCGAAAGTTTTGCTCCTAAAAAACAAGTGAAAGTTGTTATTTTCAACAAATTATTAAAAGTTGGTATACTCACGTAGTCACCTTGGGGAAAAACGTCAAAGTGTATTTGACTGTCAGAAGTCATTTCAGTACATTTATGGGAACTACATTAGCCCGAAAATACATTCAACAGCATCAACAAATAACAGATACAGCTACAACAAATTGATTTTGGATAAATTTGTAAAACTTTAACACAAAATAGTGACAAGTGAAATTTAAAAATATAGTGCAGTATGTTTCCACTAGGAAAAGTTCCGGTGACAGCTCCTGGGATACTTCGGCAGTTCTCGCTGCGAAACCTAGAAGCAGCGAGGGAACAGCGCGTCCACATACTACGGAATCAGCAACACAACCATTCACCAGTCGAATGAAATATTTATACCCATAGAAAATATAGTACTAACGTAGAATGAAATCTAACATATGAATAATGAAACTGTCATGGCGGCGTCACATGTTAGTTAGCTTCCAAAATAAAAGATGGCGTAGAGAATGCTAACCCTGTCATTTTGGATTGGTTGGTAATGCAGTTTGGACTTTGCACGTATTTGAAGTTTGGCTTTCGTTATCTTTGGTTTCTTTGGTTATCCTCTGAAAGTTGTAAATTATAGTATTGCAAGAATTGTGTTTATAATTATTTAGTGCTTAAGAGTTTTCTATTTATTATTATATTATACTGGGAATATGATGTGTAAGTTTTAAGCTATATAGTTTTATTAAAAACCAAACCCATATCTTTAACAACATTATGTGGAACACTTATACCCATGTTACTTATATTAATCGATTAGAAACAGTCCACATAAAATGTGTAATTACATATTATTTAAGTTAAATATAGATAAAAATAATTATGTGTATGATGATAAACTCTAACTAATATTTTATGAAACCTTTGATACTTAGATGTTTACAAAATTTTTAATGGTGGTGAATTGCTTTCTTTATTCCGTTTGAGACATAGAAAATGAAAATATAGTGTTAGTATTAAGTTTTCTATGGTTTGAAAGTTCCAAACTATATGAACTATTGAATTTAACCCAATATTGTACAAATATTCGGTTATACTCTCCGGAAAGTGAGATTATTATAACAGTTCATGCATAATTTTTATATTTTACAGCTTACTTGCCAACTTATCAAGTTTATGAAGCAAATGAATTAAATTGTTGTCGTTTTTACTTACAATTAAATACATAACAAGACATTGTTTTAATAGTACATGCATAACAACATTATGTATAAATCAATTAGGATTTCTTGTAGATACAAAATAAACTTAAAATTATTAAAAAATGTTTTATTTCCTTATCAAAACCATTTACTAAGTATATCTTGGCAAATGTCAAAATTTGAAAAATACTATAATATAATAAAATAATAAATAAGAAGAAATTGTCTGTATTTATTTGTGGCATTATAAATGTTTGTTATAATTTGGATATTTTGCCATAGTTTAAAGGAAAAAAAACTGGAAAAATAAACCCTTGTACCGATAGGGACAGTCAAGTGTCAATACTGAAAACTTTTGCCTAATAGTGAGATGCCATTGCTAGAGACATACATCTACATGTATAAGTCTGGTTACGCACTGGAAAAACAAATACACATCACAATAACACTATGACGTTTCTGAAACCTCTAGTTTCGTTATCAAAGCAGAAGTGAATTAGAAAAGTACTGAATATTAGTTTTTCGCTACATTTTCTGTTTAACTAAATAATCTGTTCTCAAAAGTATTGACACTTGACTATTCTTATTTGTATAAGGGTTTACTTTTAAAATTTTTAAAATAATATATAGAGGATATAAGTGAGAAGTCGTTTGCATACGATAGATGGCGCTGTAATCAGTTCTCAAAGTATAAAGTGTTGCCTACTCATTAGGAGCTAAGTAGTAGTAAGCTTCCAAAACGTTACGTGGCGCTGTTTCGCGGTTTATAGGCACATTTTATTCTACGTTAGTACTATATTTTCGATTATTTATACGTAAGTGACGACACACATAAAAAACAAATTTGCAAAAACAACGAATAAAGCGCTATATAAATTTCATATATAACAATTTTCAATTGAACTACATACAGTAAATTACTAACATGCACTGTAGTAGAACAAAAATCAAAGGGGGAATTTTTATTGTATAACCTAGGAATAAGTAATTACAATAACCATTGTTTATTGTGTCAAACCATAATCTGTCTAATTATTTCAATATATGGAAACTTGTTATAGTAATACATCTTTTATTTAAAGAAACTACTATAATATCTTAATAGATTCAAATAAATGTTCAAATTAAAATCAAAATTATAATAAAATAATAGAACACTTAGGAACACACACCCAAAATACAATTCAATTTATAATAATAATATCATTCTACATAATAATATGTCAACTTATGCCTAACAAATTTACCCAAAATATATAAAAATAAAATGTAGGTGGACGTGAGGTCAACTCTCTATAAAACACAGGCCGTGCCTGAGTGGTAAAGTTAATAATATACACCCGGTATATATATACCCCGAATAAATTTACAAGTTATGAAAAAGAATCAAACAAATAAATACAGACTTAACTACTAAATACTACTATACTTATCAGTTAAACTAAATGGTTGTCACGGAATTTACTGTGCAGTGGTAGTGCTCCAACGCAGGCCTCAACAGTTGACGAAGGCAAGAAGTCCTAAAGGCCCATCCGACCAAGCTGAGATGGACAGTGTAGCCAAATGGATCATAGCCGTAACTAAATAAGAGGGTTTATTTCCTTGTCTTTCATAGGAAGCGCCACTTGCTCCAGACGCAACTGGCGCCATTTTACGCCCGTTATGCAAACAAATAGCAGCTGCAACACAAAACAGAAAAAATAAACTGCAATGACCGTCTTTGTTTTGAGAATGTAACCCAAAATCTATGCAATAGGTGCCGCTGCCTAATATGCTTTATTACGCAGCAATTCACGGTAAATTTAAATATACCATAATATTCAGAGTGCATAATCATTGACTACAAAGTATTGTAAAAAAACATATCAATTCTAATGTAAAAATTGACCAGATTTTTTTTACAAAATTATGTAGTCAATGATTTATGAATTTCATTTCATGTAAGTTACACACAATAATGGTATAAAATAATGACTTGTTTAGAAGGTATATGCATTAAGATGCTATTATTGGTTTCACATTTTGAGCAATGACTAAAAAATGCAAAAACAGTAGTTGTTTTTTAAATGCAGGTACAGGGTGATTCACTATATTTTGACCCCCCCTTTAACTTTTTGTTTTGAGAGATAAAAAATGTGAAACATAAAAGTTGTACGAGTTTTTATGAATTTTTCGAAAATGATAGTAGAAATACAAATGAAGTCCAAACAAAATGGCCGCTGATGTTAACTTTGTTAAGTTAAATGGAACACCCTGTATATTTTTACATATTTGGATAGAACGTTCCCTGTCGAGCATAGTCATATAGGGTTTGTTGGGTCCATCGCTAACAATAAACGAGATACTATTAAAAAACGAAAAGAAGGTTTTTTATTAAGAAAATAAGACATCTTGTAATTGTTAAACATTTTTCAGGCATTTCTGTCTTTTTCCAATTACGTAAGGATTTACAGATTTAGTTATAATATATTTTGACAAATCAGACATTGATATTGTCCAACATGCGTATAGGTATGTTAACTAAATCTCACTATTTAGGCCGTGAGATGCCTAATTACTCATGGACAATGTTACATCGTAGGCCGTGACAGTGACAGATAATGTCATGACAACATTGTTATTGTTTGACAGTTTGTATTATTATTTAATTAAAATGGGTTACACAGAAGTAGAAAATTGAAATATTATAGGAATTATAATAGAGCAAAGTTCTTCTCCATACTCTATTTTAATTCTAAATAACTTATGTAACTTATTTTAATTAAATACTAATACATACTAGCAACCAATAACAATGTTGTCAAGACATTACCACCTGTCACTGTCACGACCTACCATATAATGTCCATGAGTAATTAGACCTCTCACGGCCTAATTAGTGAGATTTCGTTACATTACCTATATGCATTTTGGACCATAGCAATGTGCGATATATCAAAATATATTATAACTAAATCTGTAAATCCTTACGTAATTGGAAAAAAAGGCAGAAATGCCTGAAAAAGGTCTAACAATTACAAGATGTATTATTTTCTTAATAAAAAACCTTCTTTTCGTTTTTTTAAAGTATCTTGCTTATTGTTACAGATGGATCCAACAAACCCTATATGGCTATGCTCGACAGGGAACGTTCTATCCAAATATGTAAATATATACAGGGTGTTCCTTTTAACTTAACAAAAAAAAATACGCGGCCATTTTGTTTGGACTTCATTTGTTTTTCTACTATCATTTTCGAAAAATTCATAAAAACTTGTACAACTTTTATATGTAACATTTTTTTATAACTCTTAAAACAAAGAAGTTAAAGGGGGGGTAAAAATATAGTGAATCACCCTGTACACTTAAATTTATTCTGTTAAATAAATAGGAAAAGAAAAGATAATTACTAGTAAGAGTAGTTTTCAAGTAAATGTTCCTATTAAAAGAGAATCAAAGTGTGATGATATACTATTTGATTCACAAAATATTGTTGGCACTGCATTTTTATTGAGGCTATTCTTCTTACTATTTCTAAAACATTTTAATTCAAAGTGGTCTTCGCAAAAAAAAAACATTTTTTGTTGATGAGGTTAAAAATCTGGTCTACATAATTTGCGAACTGATTCTATCCAAATCCTTTCCCTGTCTGCAGTTATATAAATAATATGTATTCTTGTAGTTTGGTGCACAACAGTGATGGGAGTTCCTTCCAGCCATTTTCTATTAAAAAGTAAAACAAGCAAAAGCAGTAAGACAATTCCGATAATAATTCAACAATTATAACTATCTTCTTGCGTTACATTACATTTTAGTCTAAAACAGAAAACAATTATTATCAAAAGCACTAGCGCGGTAACTTACGAGTTACCGCGTTAATACAATATAAAAAAGAAATAAATTGTGAACTCAAACCTAATTCACATAACACACCCCTTTTGTGACCTAATCTTCAATACCTACACGTATTCTTTCGTATTGAACAAAGTGAGTGAAATCAGTAAAGAATGATTAAGAATTTTAAAAGTGCTGTATTATGATTGGCTAGTTACCGATCGCAATCAGTTTGTTCAGCTTCAGCACGAAAGAATACATGTAATATCATCATATTTTTAATTTTTCCAGCGAACTCTATAGGTTCTAATACCAATATTGCTTTTCTGTTCGATACATAAATATTGCTAACGATGGCAGTGTTTTCATAACGACCGTGAAATGCCCGCGTACTTTCATGATTCTGCTCGTCCTATCCTTTCCACGGGTCTTATTTATTTAGTCATATGGTGATAGCTGATTTCCTAGCTCCGAGATAATCCTCTACGAGACGAGAACAACGGGTACGCCACTGGACGAGAGACAATCACATGTGTGCCCAGCGAAGTTTCGCAGGGCGAAAAAAACTTCACTTCGAAGGGGAAAAAACCCTGTATAGAAATACGGTTGTAATAACTATACAGTACAAATAGGCATACGAATTGAGTATAAAATGGCGAAAATTGTACCTTTTTACTAAGGGTTTTTCCTTTAAATGCCAAAACGGACAGGTTTTCGGTTAAAATGCAGTTATTCCACTGACATGAAGAACGGAATCCACACAAAGTCAGGCAAAGGGGCGACATTCAATGCTGGCAGAACGTGGTCATCGACATAACCTCGCTGTCGTGTAAAAGTTAGTCAGAAACGGGAAATAATTCTCCACGAAACACCAAAATTCTATTCACGAAACAATCCACAAAATTGAAGAATCACTTTCTTAACGCAGGTGATAAATCCCTCAAAAGATGTTTAAAATAAAACTACTAGAAAGGCAGGCAAACTTCGCTGGCGCGGGCTATTTGAAACGTTGGTTCTCCTCGAATGTAAACAGAAAATTGAAAATGTTCAAATCAAGTTTTGTCGCCAAAGTTGCGTCTCTAAAAGATCGGAACCGATGCCTAACGGCATTGTAACGACTCACCGTGGCCCGATTGTCCGGGAAAACGCGTCAAATGACAAAATTTATTTTGACGTCTTCACTGACGTTTGTCTCCATCTCTGTTTAAATATCGGATATACTTCGGGTATCTTACTCCCACCGAAAAAAGTCAATTTTCGCGGAAGACTCGTTTTAAAGTGGAAATTTCACATAGAAGGCGCGAACAGATCGCCTTCAAAATACGACGTTTGGATAAAGGAAGGACCGAGGGGCCCTTCGGGCCTCTCGAGGAAAGCCTTTGATAATACCGTACGCCTATTTTCGCGGCCGCGTGTGGGAGCGAGAGTAACCTACAGCTTTTAATATATATGGATATTTAACCACACGCGCAATCAACATTCGCCAGTCAACTGAACTTTTTGACAGTCCATCGATAATCATAATGAAATAAGACCCGCAGCCACTGAAGCACCTGATAGTGTAGTTGGTTACATACTAACAACCGCGTTAGTGGTGAATTAATTAATAGCTGTATAGGAACAAAATAAAACTGTGACACTAGAAAATTCCAAACTACAACTACTCGAAGTGAAATCAAATGAACTAACTTTCTCTCTGAAATTTCGTCCCTTATGTATGTTTATTTTCCCATAACGATCCATGTTAATTGGAAACCACGCAGTAATTTTATGAAAAATAGCAAACGCGTTCGTATAAAATTTAGTTTGTCTAACCAGGTCGCTGCGTTAGGGATGGAACTAACCCTCGACGCTGATTGGTTTAAGAGTGACATATAAATTCGATGGTCGCGATTTTAAACCCATTTAGGATCTGTATCCCTTAGGACGACAACGATAGTACTTCTGCAATCGTTGCTTGACCACGCGGACACCATGGTGTATGGACCCAATGGTACTACAGTACCGTAAAAAGGCCAGAAGTCTTGTATCTTGCTTTACTCCAGGTCTAATACCTATGGTCGCCAACCTGACGACGCTTTATGAGGGGACTACCATCCACGCCCTCATAGTTTTACCCTAGGAGACGAGCAACGCGGCTAGGAAACCGTCATCAGGAGGTGGACCAATTAGGACAGATTTTGCACAGAAATTCACCCACTCCTGTCATCCATGCGCGCCGCGCCATTATTCCATGGCTAGAAATTGGCCTCAATGATTTGGAATCGAGGGGGATTATCCCTCTTTATCCTGCCTCATCTCGTGTAGGCCTGGACAGCCTTCGTAGGTGGGCCCCATCCGTCGTCTACCCCGACCGCAAATGCGGCCGGTGTAGGCGCTTTGTGGGACCTCCTTTTGTCCTGGCTGGGCCCCGCCGGCTAGGGCCCTTTCTTCTGGCGCTCTTCTTGCTTCGCCGGCTCGTCTGTGTAAACCCCGGGGGTAGTGTCATGTTTATGTGTGGTATGGTTGGGTAGGGTAGTGCGGCTATGCAGCCTGGGATGCGCTTTGCTAAGGTGGCCCTTAGGCTAGCGCGGGAGGGGAGGGGTAAGGAGGGTATGGGGGGTGTGTATGTGTGTGTGTGTGTGTGTTTGTCTTCGTTTCTTGATCCTGGCTGTCTCTGAAACAGAAAAGGTTAGCGGGCAGGGGGGGGGTCATTGGGGTGGTCACCCAGGGTCAAAAAGTTGGTGTCTAGGTCTTTTGTGTTTGTCGGTCACGTCGGGTACGTAGTCAACGGCTTGCCTGAGGAGGGGATTGTCATGTCTAGCGGCTACGTCAAATCGTTTCTCCGCGTTTTGTCTTATTGTCTGTGTAGCGTTTGTGTATTGTAAGTCTCGTAATATGTCAGTGTTTCTTACGTACCAGGGCGCGTCGGTGGCCGTGCGGAGGGCTATGTTTTCCACAGCCTGTAATGACTTTAAGTGGCTTTTTGCCGCGTGACCCCACGCCGTGGAGGCGTAGGTTAGCTGCGGTTGAAGTACCACCTTGATAAGCGTTCGCTTATTCCTTAAACTGAGGGTGTTTCCACCTTTGAGTAAGGGATAGAGCCTAGCCCTGGTGGTCTTCGCTCGCGCCACCGTCTCCACGATGTGCGGTTTCCACGTGAGACGCTGGTCCATCGTCACGCCCAGGTATCGTGTTTGTCGATTCCAGGAGATAGGTTCCTGGGATAGTGTCAGTCTGTCGAGGTTTTGTGGGATTTTTCGTTTGGTAAAAAGGATAGCCGAACTTTTGTTGGGATTAATTTTGACTTTCCACCTGTTGCACCAGGTTTCAAGTTGGTCTAAGGAGTTTTGGAGGAGGGAGACGGAATATCTAGGATCTACGGATTGGGATGTGATTGTCAGGTCGTCGGCGTATAAGTATATGTTGGTGTTGGGGGGATGTGGGATGTCGGAGTTGTAAATGGTGTATAGGTGTGGGGACAGGACGGTGCCCTGGGGGACACCGGCCTCCATGGGACGGGTGGTGGAAAGGGAATCTTGGATTTGGATGCGGAATTTTCGGTGGTGTAGGTAGGATTTTATGAGTTTGGTAAAGGATATGGGATATTGGTTGGTGAGCATTTTCATCAGTAGGCCTTCATGCCAAACCGTATCGAAGGCCTTTGCGACGTCCAGGAAGACAGCACCAGTGTACTGTCCCCTGTTGAAGGCCGCCGTGATGTGCTCGGTAAGGCGAAGGATTTGGAGTTCAGTGGAGTGATTGGGTCGGAAGGCGAACTGCTCGTCTGGAATGACTTGCAGTTCTTGGGAGTGGGTTCTTAGACGGGTTAGGATAATTTTTTCTACCACTTTGCTCATAGCCGGGAGCAGGCTAATGGGCCGGTAGTTGGATGGGATGGTGTGATCTTTGTTGGGTTTTGGGATAAGGATTATGTTTGCTGTTTTCCAGCGGGTAGGGAAGTGTCTTAGTCTGAGTGTCGCGTTTGTTATGTTTAGTAGGGCCATGAGGCCCTTGTGTGGTAGTCGTTTAAGTGTCGTGTTATGTATATTGTCGGGTCCGGGGGCTTTTCTGTTTTTAAGTCTGCGTATTGTCAGTCTTAGTTCGTCAGGTGTTGCGGGGGGGATTATGTCATTGTCTGGCTCTCTGTCGACGCGTCGGGCCGCGCGCTCAGCCACTATCTCGAATTCCTCGTCTTCGTCGGGCAGCTGAGGCAGTCTACACTGCAGTTCCAGGCTATCGGCGAAAGCCTCGGCCTTTTCCTGGTTCGTGTAAACCACCCCCACACTACCGTGGATTGGAGGAATTTTACGGCGAGCGGTCTGTCGCAGGGCCCTCTGCGTTTTCCAGAGGCTGTTGTCTTGTGGATCCAGCGACTCCAGGTGCCTAGCCCAGTTATCCTGGGCCAGTTCATCCAGAGCCGCCTTCACCCGTCTGTTAAGTACGTTTAAGTCATGTCTGTGTCGGGGGAGGCGGGTGCGGGTGGCAAGCCGTTTCGCACGTCGTCTGTCACGTATTAAGTTTTTTATGTCATCGGGGAGGGTGCCCCGGGGGTTTGTCAGTCGGGGGACAATAGTCTCCGTCGTAGTCTGAGTCAGGGCGTTTTTAATGTCAGTCTCAAGGGAGAGGATTGCCGCCTCCAGATCATGGGTGGTTTCGATGACTGGGAGCGCCATGTTTCCTTGCATTACTGTTCGGAAACGCTCCCAGTCAGTGAACCTCCTCGTGAAGGTGCCTTCATATCTCTGTCTTCGCCCCAGATCCAGAAATATTGGATTGTGGGCGGAAGACCCTTCGTATTGGGTGGATATTTGGGCATTTAACGGTATAGATTTTAAGAGGGCAATGTCGATAACGTCGGGGCGTCCTACGGGTCCGTAATGTGTCGGTTCTGTCGGTCCGAGTATAGTCAAGTCGTCGTGTCTGTCTTGGTAATTCAGCAGGACGCGACCTCTTGTGGTCGTCGTCCCGCTGTGCCATATGGGGGACTTCGCGTTGAAGTCCCCGATGGCAATTGTCTGGGGCCAGGAAAGGATTTTGTCTAAGTCATTGTCAAGTAGTGGTAGTCTGGGTGGGTGGTAACAGGACACCACCGCAACGTCTCCATGCCGTAGCGATCTCACCGCTATCGCCACGGCCTCTGTGTTTTGAGTTTGGAGCCGCTGCAGCGGATAGTGGTCGATGCACTTCTTTACTATGAGTGCAACACCACCCCCGTTACGGTTTCTGTCATGTCTGTATATGTCATAGTCAGGGATGGAGGTACGGGATGCCTCGCTGAGGTAGGTCTCCTGGACAGCCATAACGTCTATGTTTAGACGGTTCAAGATGTCCACGAGTTCCGTTTTTTTGGCCCGGAACCCGTCAAGGTTCCAGGACGAAATTCTCAGCGAGGAGGGTTGGGAGGGCCGACGAGCCATTAGAAGTCGAATAATTTTTGCATATTCGACACCATGGTCGTCAGCTGGACGCAGAAGTCCTGAAGACGCTTTGTTGCGTCAATCAGGGCCGCCGCGCCCGGTTGGGAGGGTGTCGTGTCTGTGTGTGCGTGTGGTGAGGTGTTGTGTTTTTGTTTTTGTGTGTTTTGTGTTTTTCTGGTCATGTCAGCGTATGTGCGTCCTGGGGTTGTGTTTGGGGTGGGTAGGAGGGGCTGTCTGTGTGTTTGTGTAGTGTTTTGTGTCGTGTGTGTGTCTGTGTTTTGTGTTTTTGTGTTTTTAGCTTTGGGGTACTGAGGGCACCCCATATAGCTGGCGGGGTGTGGCCCGGCGCAATTTGCACACCTGGCGGGCGTGTCTTTGGCCTTTTTGCATACGTGCGTGCTGTGGTTTTCGCCACATTTTACGCACTTTGGCTCAGCTGTGCACCGGGTCTGGCCGTGGCCGAACCGCTGGCACCGGTGGCACTGTGTGGCAACCCGCTGCTTTCGCTGCAGCTCTACTCGAACCACGAGCGAGCAGCAGCGGGTTACCTTCAGGATGTCCTCCTGGTCCTGTGGGGCCTGAACTAGGACCAGGGGCATTTCCTGTTTATTTTGACGGCTCGCCATGCGGTGCACTATTGCGCCGGGGAACCCTTGTCTTGCGAGGTCGAGTTGGACCTCACTTGGCGAAACACCCGCAGGTATTCCGCGTATCACCACCCTCAGCGTTTTTTCTTCGCTGAGGGTGAAGGTGTGGTACTCCTCGCCTTTGTCTGTCAGTGTCTTTGTCAATAGTCTGTGGTCATTAGGTGTGTTTGGGTATATGGCTATACCGTCTTTAGTCAATTTGGCTTTTGTATAGTTAATGTTAAGTGTCGTGAGTATTTTTTGTACTTGTGTCCACCGTTCTTGCTTTCGCAAGATTACCGGGGGGACTTGTTTGGTTTTGTCTGTCTGTTGTGTGTTTTGTGGGGTGTTTTGTAGGGCGCTTGTGGAGGGTTTAGGTGTCGGGGGGCGCGTGTTTGGTGTTTGTGGTCGTGTTTTGTTTGTTTTGTCAGATTTTTTATGTCTTGGGGCTTCGTCCTCGCTAGAGGATTCCGCCGTGTTTTTTGCGTTTCTCTGTCCGTGTGTGTGTGTGTGTGTGTGATGTGTGTGTGTGTCTGGATAAGCAGGCCTTAAATCAGTTGAACGGGATGGTGAAAGCCACTACCAGTCCTCGAGACACCGACAAAAAGCCGACATTATTGTTTTCCTGAAACCTTTGCTTCCAGCTATAGGCTCTTCAGTCTCATGCCGATAATGAGCAGAGGTAGCAGAGGATCGTCCTAGTTAGACTGCAAGAGAGATCGGATGAATTACGAGTCATCTCCGACGAACACTTGTGTTTTTTTTGTATGGAATACCCTGTATTTTATTTCAAAAAAAAAACGGAAATATATACTCAAAATACCAACGATATTTAAGTTTTCTGATTAAGAAGGCTTTGAAAACAAAGTTTGATTTTTAACATTATTGGAAGCGTGTTAACACAAATCAAAAATAGTTTATTTTTCCAAATGAAGATAAATACAATAGTTTATTTTTCCAAATGAAGATAAATACAATTTAATAAAATGTTTTAATCTAAGAAATGAAAATGCATGTACATAATACTTCACATAAAGTGATTCCATTACAACGTATCCACAGAAGTCAGCACCAAGCTCGAGAATTTCCTAAAAATTTTAATTAACTAAAATACTCATGGATCTTACACTAAACCTGTAAACAAAATTTACAACATGGCTAATCGGTAAGAAAAAAATCTTAATTTATATCAACTAGACAAATAGAAGTAAATAGTGGTGTTACACAAAATATGGTACTAAAGATTTTGAAAGAAATAATAATTTTTTATTATATTAGATGTTCAAATTGTCTGCCTTCTTCTGCAATGCAACTCTGACAACGTTTAGTAACTCTAGCGGTAGTATTTGTAATTATTAGAGGTGTTATTGTTTGAAATGCGTCTCTTGTTCTGTTCATCAATCCTTCAACGGTATTGGATCTTTCCTTATAAATAATATTTTTTACGTAGCCCCATAACCAAAAATCGGGTGGTGTAATATCAAAAGTTCCAGCGAGCAAGAGAATAGGTCCATTTGTACCTAAAATTATATAAAATAAAGTATTTTTAAGATAAACACTGAAAAATAAAACTCACCAATCCATTTTTCCGGAAACAGTTCACCAAGATTGGGCACCATCTTGTTGAAAATATATATACTGACGATTAGCAAAAAAACATTGTCTAAATATGGTATTAAATTATTTTCCAGTAGTTCAATATAAAGCGCTCCAGTAAGATTTTCATGAAAGAAATACGGTGCTATTAAATGGTTGTTAATCATACCGCACCAGACACTAAATCCACATCGACCTTGCCTATTTGTCGTGGCGCATGGGATTATTTTGAGAATGGTGATAATTATTGTTTTTATTTTCTGTAACATTAGGGTTCCGATTGCACTCTTGAATTAACCAATTACAAAATTCTCATCGTCTATTAAAATCTACCAATGCAAATGATGATTTATTCTGCTCTTATAGGGCCGAAATTTATGTTTCAAGTATTTTGAGGTCCGTATTCCTTGTTACACCACTATCTACTTCTATTTGTCTAGAGGATTTTGTCTAACACACTGTAGAACATCATTTTCCTGCTATTCTAGGAAATTTTGTTCCTTGGTTTAGTGTAAGATCCATAAATATTCAAGTTCAATTTTAACTTGTCGAAAATTCTCAAGCTGTGTTGTGGCTTCTTTGGATACCTTAAAATTTAATAAATGCATGCCAAACGTATTACGTTAATTTTATTACATTCAAATTATAAATACCCCCAATTGCGAATAGAGATCCCTTTGCATTTTTATTTCTTAGATTAAAACATTTTATTAAATTGTATTTGTCTTCATTTGAATAAAGAACCATTTTTGATTGGCGTTAACATGCTTCTAATAATGTTAAAAGTCAAAATTTGTTTTCAAAGCTTTCTCAGTCAGAAAACTTAAATATCGTTGGTATTTTGAAACTTTTACATTTTCCGCAAATCGACACAAAAAATAAAAAGTAAAGTATATATTTTTTGAATGAATTTTTAGTCCTTTTTCTATTTTTAAAATAAACTAAAAATATTACATTTATTTTTATGCCATCGAATGTATTTCAAAAAAGTGCCTGTAGAATGTCAAACCGTTTTAAGAAATCTTGAAAGGGAAACGAGTCGGTTTAGCCAAAAATCGAAGAAATGCCCTGCAGCTCGAAAACGGTAACAGAAAAAAGAGCTCTGGACTCGTCTATCAGATTTGCCCTTGAAAACTGACCGGAATACTGTTTATATGCTGGGTCGATAGGTATCTGCCAGTAACAGAACTTAATGAGTATGGCCTCTGACTTATTGGCTTCGTTTCCGAGATCACGATAGTATACTTTGTAGTAAAGTTGTTATTATTAGCTGTAGGTGGTTGGAATACGTCGGAAAACTTGGTTAAAAAAAACTTAATGTTCCTTCGGAACCTCAGGTTTGTTTAAGTTCGATTTTCGATGTAACTCCTGGGTCTAGTCGTGGTATCCAGAATATAGTTGACCGTTCTGAATTTGAATATGTCTCTGATAATCCATTAGCGCCTTTCCGTTAATCAGGAATTGCACGGCCAGGATCATCTCGTTCAACCCCGGTATTATGTGGAATGGCACGTCATATGCTCGATCAACGGCGTGTATAGTAGCCTTGATGATGCCATGAGACTTGAAGCCTTGTTTTCCACATACGAAGGTATAAATGCTAGACAGATATTCGTAGTTGAACATCGATGTCTCTTGTTGTGGAGATTTGGGCTTAGCTGCCTTAGAGTCCACGTTAGCTTCTTCCTAAGATAGCAGGTCTAAGCACAGTAAGTTTATCCGAATGGGCTCGCTCTCATCAGAGTCGTCATGTGCAAATTTATTTGTGAAACAATGTTTGTGAATTATATTCTTGAACCTCTTTGTGTTCCGCGGCTGCGGTATACCCATATGAGTAAATAAATAAGATGATTTTAATGGATAGGACGAATGGAACATGCATTCACTAAGGCCATCTCGCGTTGGTGCAGCAAAACATTGTCTTTTATAGACATTGTTAAACAGAAATCTGCAACCACAGATCGAATGTGTAGGCTTTTTTTGCGACTGAATATTGGTTAATATCTGACTTGTAGTTACTATTTCTATCTCTTTCGATCTTAGTTGTTATATGGTAGTTTAAAATCTCTTCATTTACTCACACTACACATACTACAACATACCACTACATTCGCGAAAGAAAGCCTTATTTGTATTCGCAATCTTTCAATCAATAGAAATACAGAAATAGAATGTTCATTGTTCAGGTAGGTTGTCACGTTTTGTACATTAATAAATTTGTTTTGTTTTATATTAATTTAATAAGGGTTTTATTGAATCAATTGTCTGATCTGCCTTACTGTTTTTCTATTCGTTTTTTTTTATCCAAAATGAGGTTACCTGGTAGAACTAAAGTTCAATGTTGTGCTCCAAATTTCAAAAGCATTTCCTACTATATGAATTTCTGTAATACGTTCTATATAATGTTTTTTCAGAATTACAAAAGACAGACAATTACTGTGGATAGAATTAGTTCGAAAATTATGTAAATCAGAATTTACTCCGATAAACACAGACCATTATTTTTTTTGAAAACCATTTTGAGTTTGAGGTAAAATGTTTAAAAAACAGTAATAGGAAGTGCTGTGCCGATATTATTTTTAGGATCAACTACAAGTTCACCTATTAATTTTAATATCACCTCGGAATCCTCGGATATTATTCAAATGTGAACGGGAATATTGTATCGTGTAATTTAAGCATTTAAGATCATTTAACTGATGCGCAAAGAGCAAGGGCTATAACTAAATTAGAAGATAATTGGTCTTTGAGTGATGTGGCTGCTGATTTAAATGACAGTAAAAGTTGTATATTTTATACTAAACAACTATGGTAAGAAGAACAAACATTACAAATACCTATCAGGCAAGGTGTCGGGAAGGTTTCCAGTGACGCGGAAGACAATATCTTGGTCGAATTTGTCCATCAGAATACCCTCTCTGAGTTACGCCACTACAAAAAGTCTGATCTACTACGATAAAATCCAGATGAAATTTCCATAACAACCAAAATCCGTTCACATTTGGGTGGCGCCAACTGTACGAGCTGCCAATCTTTAATTATTATTTTTCACCTCCACCTTTTAAAAAACCGAAATGCGAAATTGTTATTTGCTATAAGTGTAGTATGCTATATCGTACTGATGAGATCCAATTAATTCAAAACAAATGTATCTAACCATAATTCTGGTCAAGTAACTGTGCAATGCATTCTACATAAAGGCAGGTAAATTTCAATTTCTTTAAAATTTGCAGTTTTTACTGGTTTCTTTAAAAAAATAATTATATCACTGCTTTAACTTTTTCATTTAACCAAGTAATAATTGAAGTGTTTCATAAGTAATGGGTCATGGAACAGCTGTTAATGGTTCACGTTAATTTCAATTACTAACTTAAACTATTAGTAGCTGTTTTGTGATCTATTACTTATGAAATACTATTTATTCTTAGTGTATTTTGATACATTTAAATTGACCGCCATTATGGTGCAGCGACATCTATTAGATAGTAGAATTAGAGGTTACTCTAATTGTATTTTCTCATGAAGTTTCCTTAATTATTTTATGGTCTGCGATTTCCGAGTGTGTCGTTTGCTGCACCAGCTACAGATGGCGTACTCTGCCGCTGCTGCCGACAGAATACACAGAATAGAACCCTCTTATTTAGTTACTCATATGAGTATACCGGAAACAAAACGTGGAGGACCCCGGCTGAGCTTGAACCGTCGCTGGGTCCTGGTATTCATGCTGGTCGACGGCTCTCGCTTCGGTACCTTGACGCCTGTAGGAATTTTACTGGTATCTTGTATGAAAGTGATTGTCTTGACAAAAGCGGCAAGGATATGTTGACGGGTACGACTGTACCTCTATCTTGGTCCTGATGCGATAAAGTGATAGATCGTGTGTATTACGACTTGTAGTCGGAAGAGATTGCAACTAGGGCCTGGCCGTGACGGTTGGCTTTGTGAAGGTGCTTGATATAGAGTTTGATATGGTTGTTGCTTGGCTCTCGACAACTGTAACGGTATAAGTTGAGCTGTCGTATGTGGCTGTAAAGCTCGGCAAGTAGAAGCATCAGGTCTTAATTGGTACATGTCCCGTCTACTGCCGGAATTTCTGACATCTCGTAAGTCAGACTCAATTTGGTTGATAACATGCAAAAGTTGTTTAAAATCTTCTAGGTTATGGACCCTTAGATGCAATCTGATTTCAGGGTCCAAGTGGTTAATTATAATAGCGGATATAATCCGAAAAGGTGTCTGTGGGATAAGTTGGTAACACATTCACCTCTTCCGAGTGATAAACACTACTGCTGGGTCAGGAGATATTTGTCATTTTCTGTAGAATAGAAGATAAACAGCAACTTGCTGATCCGGAACGCGGTGGACTACCATCCAGTTGAGGTTGCCAACATTAGCTCCTGGACGCAGGGTGAGTCGAAATTTTTCTGTCGACCCTGCCCCATTCGAGGTGCTGCCAAGAAAATTGACGTGTCGCCAAAATTTAGTTCATGTTGGTATCTGAGTTCGAGATTCCTTCATTCGATACTTATTCTTGCGTTTTCTTTTACTGTTATCGTTATTGTACTTTATTTTTGGACTTTAATGTGCTTATTAGCTATCCTAATAATAATAATCAGACTACCATTTTTTATCCTTTTCGCTGGCTGAGAACTAGAATAGTGAACAATTTCTGTCTATAGTCATTGCACTGACTATACCAGACATTCAATATATTTTTGTAGGTACTTAGTTTAACCTCTAGTATTTTCCTTCGAAACTTTTCCGAACGAGTTGCACAAACTACTTTCTATCACAAGTGCGAGTTGTTATGGGACCTACAGCGTAGATAGTACAAGTGCGTGATGTTATTTTCATAGTGCAACGCTGGAGCGTTGTATAATCTAAATTATACAAAAACAATCTAATTTGCTAAATTATTTTCCATAACATAATGTACTTGATATAAAAGCAGCTGGCAACGCTGGCGCTGGAAGGAATACGAGGAACACGTAATTCATACGTATGTTCCGGGTGCGCTGGTTTACACCGTTCAGAGGCGGCGTACACAAGAATTAAACCACAGTTTAAAAAACTAATTATAATTCGAGTACTTATTTGATAAAAAAAACAAATTCCAGATTCGTATTCAGGGGAACACGTACTTACAGTTGATGTTTTATATTAAATTATTAAACTGTTAGTATGCAATCAACATTTATTCATTTGTTTAACATGTATGTGAATAGATGGCGTAATGTTGGCTCAAACGCCCCTCGATTTTGTGGAACCAGTAGTATTGAACTAGCATTGCGACGATACAGCTGTGCCTAGTTACAAACAAGTTACGTAAATAATAAACCGTACAAACTACACGATTTCTTTTAATTAACACGCACAGAACAACAAATCGGCCAGTCGGCCAGGACACGTACAATTGCCTGTAAAAAACTGACCCCCCACTAAAAATTACACCCTGTATATTTTTGACACCAGAAAAAATAAATATAAGGTGTTTTATTAAAAAAAATACAAATTTGATATATTTCTCAAAAATGTAACATTCAATTTTTTTGACATGTATTTTTTGAAATCGCTAGGAAACGTCTTAAAACTTTGGTCCTTACCATTTTTTTTTTAGACAAAACAGCAAAAATATGCGGGAGGTGGAATTCTAGGTGAATAGGTATATAAACTGTTTAACTATAATAAACATAAACGTTTATTATAACATACTACGATATAGAATACATTTTGGCATCACGAACGAACTAAAAATAACTTCGAGTCTGTTGCGATCGTCAATAATCGGCGTATTTTATTGTTGAAGTAGTTTACGCTGCTCCTGTTGCATAAAAATGTGATTAGTGTTTTATTATGAAATTGAGACCATTTTTATTAGTGAAATCTATAGGTTTTAGGGAGTATTTACATGTAATTTAATAGTTTTTCAAAATATTTAATTTGCTGAAAATGTGTTAAATTGAATGATGACATATAAATTATAAATTCATTTTTGCGTTCTCTGTACATTAAACCTAGAGACGTTTGTTACCTTGTCTGTAAAAGGTTATATACGAATTTTGCAATGTGTAATCAATCGATGTATATCGATGTCGTTACATCTTCATGTATTCTCAGGACAATATACTATACTTCTGCCTAATCCCGAAGAGGAAGTATACAGAATAGACCAAATAAAAGAATTTGAATACATCTCTCAAGTTTACAAAGACTGGATCGGCGAAGTTTTAGAAAGAGGTAACGTATATTAACAGTGATAAAGTAACTAGAACAAAAGTAGTTAATAAAATGCTTAATCGAATATATATATATATTATATTTAGTGAATTTAAACCAATGGCATTCGCATAACTTGTAAAATACCTATCCTTTTTTTTATAAATTTTTAATCTGTCAAATTTTGTTCCAAGTATGAGGGTATACCTATTACAAATTCAATTAAGGGGGGTAAGTTGAAATCTGTTACATTACATACATACAATACATTATTGTGCAGCTGTCAAAAACTTTTAAGTAGTAGTTAATTAAATATTGTTATAAATTCAAAAAATTTCTCCATAAATATTAACATCAATGTTCATTCAATGTTTTTTTTGTAATTTAGTTGCAGTACATTAGTATTTATGCAGCACATAATAAATATGGATTGTTAAAATTAGTGTACTAAACAGATTTCAACTTATACAAGTCTTGTATTTGAGTATGGCTTGATATAACAATCATTTATTTTGACTACATTGGAAAGAGATAAAGATTAAGAGATTTCGGCTTTTTAGAATCCTTAACAAACCATATTTCGGTAGGCTTCGTTGAAAGAATTAAATATTTAGCCGATAATTGATAATAAATAAATTAATTTAGTACCACATCAAACACTAAAAATCACAATAACTCGGAAACGCACAGGAATTTCGAAACAGAAGGGACATTATTTTTGTTAAACTGTATGTAGATATTGAAAATAACAGTTTTTTTTAAATAGTCATTGGCGTAGGAGTTCTGTTTAAGAAAGGGGTTGAGCACCCCCTCCACTCCGCCACTGTGCAAGTTTTTGAACATTCTTATCGTTTGTTTTATGCCCCTTAATTAATAGGCATTATCCCCCAAACATGAAAAAAATCTAAGCATTCGTTTACAAGTTATAATGAAAATTCGAGAAAAAAATTACATTCAACACCCTCTCGAAACGAAGCCTTCTACGACATATGTTTATAGGAACTTTTCTTTTTAAAAACGGTGTTCTATCTCCTGTTAAAGTTTGTCTACAAAAAACTGGCTCACCCTGTATATACGGAGAAAGGGAGATATACATACACCTATCCTGCACTTATATTCAGCACCGTACTATGAAATCGTTAGCTTCAAAGTTCTATATCTTTAAACCTACACATAGGATCGCTTTGGGCCCATGGCAACTTTTGCTCAGGAAGGTGAGAGCTATATCATATTTCAATTTCAGCCATTTTGACCGAAAGCCATTTTCCATAAGGTTTGTGCGGGGTCCTTTGGTTAAATTAGAACAAAGTTACGCAATTAGGAGACTGAAAATATGGTACCAAGAAGTCAAGGATATCTTAATTTATTTTTGAAATATTTGGCTTAAACCCTTATAAAAAAGCCGTCTAAACATTTAACTGATCCAAAATAAAGAGATTTGGAAGTTTGGACACCTGAAGATGGAAGGTCAAATACAGAACGAAATGCTAAAATTTAAACTTGCTGTTTGTTGTATGTGAAAAACATCATGAATTGCTACCAAAACTGCAAAAAAGGTATATCTATACATAAAAAAATTAACCTGATGATAGCCCAGGAAAGGCGAAACGTTGTATTAGAAATCGGATAAAGGGCAAAAAGTGGCAATGATGATGTGTTTGCAGATTTTCAATATTGTTTCAAATAAGGCTAGGGACAAAAAAGAAATAAAATTTTTAAAAATTTCAATTTTTTTCAAATATTTCAAAAAAGAATTTAGATATTCTCTTCTTTGTACCATATTTTTGGCCTTCTATTTACGCAACTTTTTTCTAATTTAACAACATTTATTTCTCTTATAATTGGCGAATACGTAAGTGAGCCTCTGAAATGGCCCACCCTGTATAATATTTATTCATCAACTATTATCGCGAAAATGGTTGACTTTTCGAAAATCGTTGTTGAAAGAATTTTATTTTCACTTCTCACTACACTATTTTTCACTACTAGTTCTAGTTGAACACCTTCGTTCAACGTTCGTCGATAAAACTTGGACCATTTTAGTGGAAAACAATAGTTTTCAGGCATCTGTCAGCCTAAAAACATTTTTTGACATGCCGTATAAACATAAAATATTACAATAGCTTTGCCATTATATCCAAAGAATTTTAATAACTACTGAAGTAAAATCAAAACAAAAAATATTTTTAAGTTTTTAGGTGTTTATTTTCATTATTCCCATTTTTTCGGAAACTTCTAGGGCATAATTTTTTATTTGGAATTTAACAAATATTGATTTAACAAAAATTGATTACGATCCGGCAATTGGTTTGAAATTTATAGCTAACTTAGAAATTTGACGACCAGACATTTGGATTTTACTGATTTCTAGGTATATAACGATCCATCCAACCAATTATGTTTCACTCCGCCGCGCCGCGAAATGGAATCAAATTATTACATTTTGGAGACTTGCACCTGGACAATTTTTAGCACTAAATCGTCACTTTTGCTTTCATTATGTAAATATCTATAGAAAAAAAATACCTACTTACCTATCCTAAAAATAATACCTCGATAACAAAATATATCTATGACACCAACTAATTCACGAGGACTATACTACACTATAACAAGTTCAGTAATAGTCCAGTCGATATCTGTTCCGAGATGGATGTTTTTTAATTTATGTAGTAACGCTAATTTTTGTTTGGAAATAGTTCTAAATATTATGCAAAATGATAATTGCGATACGCACCTAGTGAAAAAGTTGTGCATGATTGTTAGCGCAAGAAAATGTAAAAAAAAACATTTAAAACGGCGCATTTTTCTCCCTTCTTTCATGTATAACTCGGAGAATATTGACATTAGAGAAAATAGTCAAAGGAAAAAAAGTTTCGTTTTGAGATTCTCTTCAAAATAAAAGTGGTCCAAAATTTTTATGTGCATTATTGTTGCTGCAATACAGTTTAGCCCGAAAAAAAAATTCTTGAAAAACGATGTTTTTTTTTATGAATTTATTTTGGACCTTGACTTTAGAGCAGCCATATAAAAAGTAGAGTTCTGAGTACTTCATGATATGGTAGTATTGCAGAAATCTTTTTATCGAAATCGACCTGGTTTCGCACAATTCAATTCTTAATTAAGAAAACACAGAATTATACTTATTTTTCAATTCGATCTCATAGTAAAACCAATTATTATTTCGAGCTCCCAATTTTTATGCATACCCTTAACTTTGGAGTATCAACTATCAATCCCCATTTAAAATTATTTTCGGTTTTATCCATTTTAGCAACAATTAAAATTTTTTCAAAATTTCTTCGAGAAAATACTTATAAACATTTAGAACTGGAGCTACCGTATTTGCATATTCTTCAAATCTAATTTTAGGATCAAATAGAGGAAGGATTGACGAACAAAATCCACTTTGGAGTCTCAACTATCAATCCCCATTTAAAAATTTTCGAATTTATCCATTTTAGCAACAATTAGAATTTTTTCAAACTACAATAACTATTAAAAGTGATTTTGATTGTTTGAAGCAAATACTTTATAACTATGAAAATTTGTTTAAATCGGAAATATGTTGAAGTTGCGCCACTGAATTATGCTGCTCCGCTCGCACAGTCTCCCCACTCCACATTATTTGTCTGCTCGATTCCTGTGAAATGTATCAATATTTTTTGCAGAACAGGTAAAATATATTTCCGATTTAAAAAAATTTTCATAGTTATAAAGCCTTTGCTTCAAACAATCAAAATCACTTTTGATATTGTACAGTACGTTGTTTTGCCGTAAACTCACTTCAACTTTGAGCTTTCATATCTCGATGACGACTTATCGTATCCACAAGATTAAAAGTTCTAAATGTTCATAATTATTTTTTTCGAAGAAATTTTGAAAAAATTCTAATTGCTAAATTGGATAAAATCGAAAATTTTTTATTTCGATGAAAAAATTTCTGCAATACTACCATATCATGAAGCACTCAGAACCATACTTTTTATATGGCTGCTGTAAAATCAAGGTCTGAAATAAATTCATGAAAAAAAACATCTTTTTCCAAGAATTTTTTTCGGTCTATACTGTATTAGCAACAATAATGCACATCAAAATTTCGGACCACTTTTCTTTTGAAGAGAATCTCAAAACGAAACTTTTTTTCCTTTGACTATTATCTCTAATGTCAATATTCTCCGAGTTATACATGAAAGAAGGGAGAAAAATGCGCCTTTTTAATTTTGTTTACATTTTTTACCGACTGGACTATAAAAATTCAGTAAAATCCGGGCTAAAACCACACAAGAAAAGATACTGCGTATTCCAACAATACTATAGCACAAATGAGAAAAATCTGTGATGTGACTATGCGCTATGAAACTACCTCAACTCATAAAGAACCGAAAAAATGTTACTACTTCTAACTAAAGAAAGGGTACCTACACTGTCCGTCTCCGTCTTTACTGCTTCTGGAAATACACCCTCATGAAATTATATGTATATTATTTACCAGTATTGATTCTAGTGCATAGGTATCTTGCTCATTCGATGTTTTGCAGTGGGAATCATTATATTGGAATTAGATTAGATTTCTGGATGGTTTTACCTGCTAAGGGAATTTCATTACACTTATGAGTAATAACTTAAAATTTCAATAATATTTCCCTGATAGATACAATAGTATTTTATATATATTTTATGTCTATACATATTATTCTCCAAAACGTAAATAGTAGCAAGTTTTTATATATTTTAGTACTTTAGGCAGTGTTTTTTAAGTTAATACGACTCGCCAAAGTAAAAAAATAATTCAGGTTAGGTAGGTACATCATTTTTACTGAAAATAGCAGTTAATTTACATTATCGGATTGTTAATGTGAAAATATAAACATTAGACTATTTGAACATGTAATTTTAAAAATCGTATTTCTGCTTTTATAATGAAGGAATAGTAATTATAAGACTGTTAAGTTTATTAACTAAAAATTATTGTCTATTTAATAAAAAAAATATTATTGTCCTCGATAATCTATTAATGATTAATAAAATCGTTAGATTCTCTTTCCTTATAAGATTGTATGTACACAAATTGGAGTCGTTCCTGAAAAATCGGACGCGAGGACTGTAAAATATTGGTCGAGCGTAAATTAGAATTCTGTTCGTCGTTCGGTTAAAAAACACCTTCAAGCGTTGGCCGCTAGAGCACCAGCACTTGCCGGGGTCCCGTTACGTTGACTCATGCTGGGCGATATTTTTTATACAAAATCGCCTCCTTAAATAGATTTATGTACATACAACATTATAGGAGTGGGTATATTTTATTATTTAATTTATCGCAAAATTGTTTCTGTATTTTTTGTTTTATGTACAGGGTCTTTATTAAATACTTGTACAAACTTTAAACGGTGAATCTTTGACTAATTTTAAAATAAAAAGTTCATATGATCATGGGTCTGCAACGGCTTGGTATCCAAAAACATATTTTGTTTGGTATTTTGATTATATTTTTGTTCAATAACATGGCAATTTAACGAAATTCGGAAAACTGGAAGTGTTGATGATGAGAAACTCAAATATTACTTAGTTTTTTGTTTCATGTTAGAGGGCGCCACACACCACCCACATACCTGGGTTAAATAACCATAACTTCTTTGTGCCGCACTGTTTGTCATTTTTAACATACCTATTCTCCATTCAATTTTACTTAAAAATGGTACTTTTAGTATTTTTCGTTGAAAGTAGACGTTTTGTAAAAAAACGGGTTTAAAGTTAAACCTGCGCACAGTGGGCGGAAACGCTCAAAATTCCGTGCGAGGTAGTAAAAGTTGTTCGAATTGAGATATATGTTTTTTTAAATAGGTATTTAAAATTATATCCACTTTTTTATGTCTTTGCGACAATTTCGATATTCTAAGATCTCAACTTGCGATATCTTAAATGCTTTTATAAACTACAGTCAGAAATGTTTCCCATAAATGATACCCTAAATTTGAACAATATTTAGCGAATATAAAAAATATAAGGTATAAGCGTCTTGATTCAAACACGGTTCAAATGATTTCAAATATAAATTAAATTGTTATACAGTGTGGATACAAATTGTGGAATATTGCTTATATTTCTTAAAAGATTCGTCATATCAAAAACTTATTTTAATAAAAGTGTTAGGGGAAATTATTTGCCGTTTAGTGATATCAAGAAATTTTTCGTAGCACAAAAAATGTGGTTGCCAAGGTAACCGACTTAATTTTTTTAAACGGCAACCTATACTTTTTTTGGTGAAAATTAATACATTGGACCTTTCTAAATACGATACAATACAATTTTAATGGGGTCACATAAGAAAAAAATACAGTAAATTCAATTTTTATAATTTTATTTTATGTCCTAAGACCTAAAGTGAGGAGTCAAAAAATCAAAAGATCAAGGTTTTAAGCTAATTTTAATAGGATAAATGAGAAAATAGAACGGATGTGAACTAATTCATTAAGTCTTCTTGCCTCCACGGAGTTGCATAATGCTTCCCCATAAATTAGGTGCATATCAGCATATTCTGCACAGGAATATTCTTCCATTTTTAAATGTTATTTCTAACGGCTTAAAACGAATACCACAATAAAATTGAATTTTTATTCTGTCACGCGCCTTTGACAAGTACTTTAAAATCAACAGGGTCTAACAACGAAAACAATAGAAAAGAACTCCATGGAGACAAGAGCAATAATAATTTGTAGATGTATTTTGGTCATAGATGTTGATTTTACAAGAAACGGCATTATTCATTCCCTTAATTCACCACCAGTAAATGTTTATGGTGAATCTGTAGGCTGGCACTAGCGGGAATGATTTTATTGTAAAAAAATAAATTTTAATTGTTGTTGTATTTGTTACCAATTTTTTTCAAAACCGATTTATCTCGCAAACCGTTCATTTTTTCGAAATAAATAAAGAGTACCATTTTTAAAGAAAAACCTTCAGAGTATCTAATAATAATATTTTCAGTTTGATAAAATTACTTCTGTCAAAATTTTGAGAAAAATTGTGATAGGGCCAGTCCGTTTCTGGACACCTGATAATA
>NW_019417072.1:146705-153516 GCF_000390285.2 Anoplophora glabripennis
AAAACTGCATAAAAAGTCACAGTGGATAACAAATGCACTACTAAAATCGATTAATACAAAAAACGACATGTTCAAGAAATTAAAAAACAATCCAAATAATGCTAATTTAAAAAAAGAGTACATTGATTATAAAAATAAGTTAACAAACCTGATAAAAAAGTCAAAACAAAATTATTATCAAAATTTAATTAATAAAAACAAAAACAATACAAAGAGGTTGTGGAATGTAATTCAAGACTTAACAAAATCAAATCTTAAATTTAATAAAATATCGTCTCTAAAAAATGTTGATGGTGATATTATAACTGAGTTAAAAGAAATTTGTAATGAATTTAATACAACTTTTGCAAACACAGGAAAGTATTTAGCACAAAAAATACAACAAAAAAATGATATTAAATATAGGAACGTAACAATAGAAAAATCATTAGTTTTGTTGCCTACCGATGCATATGAGGTAAATGATATTATATGTCAATTAAAAGACAATAAATCACCGGGGTTGGATCACATTAGAGCTGAAATGCTAAAACCTATTGCCTGTTATTTACTGGAGCCACTTGTATTTATCTTTAACAAATGTATACAGACAGGATCTTGGCCATCAGCTTTCAAAGATTCTTTGATTGTTCCTATATTTAAAAAAGGGGATGTCACGACGGCTAGTAATTATAGACCAGTTTCATTAATAACTAATTTTACGAAAATATTCGAAAAATTATTAAAAGTTAGATTAGTCTCTTTCCTTAATAAAAATAAGTTACTTAATATAAAACAATACGGTTTTAGACAAAATATATCAACTGAAGATGCTATGATAGACTTAATAAATAATGTGTCCTCGGCATTAGATAAAAGTACACCTTGTTTAAGTACTTTTATAGATTTATCAAAAGCATTTGACACTGTCAGCCATCCGCTACTGTTACAGTCACTGGAAAATATTGGTGTACGTGGAATATGTTTACAACTTTTTCAAAATTATTTATCAAACAGACATCAAAGTGTAAGAGTAGGGAATGTCTACAGTGATAAACTAATCATAGAATATGGTGTACCCCAAGGCACAGTATTAGGACCTATTCTATTCTCAATATACATAAATGATTTGTTTTCATTGCCAATAAGAGGAGACATTATTGGATTTGCTGATGACACAGCAATATTTCATAAAGCTGAATCATGGGTTGAATTAAAACAGTGCAAACGGATTTGCTTTACCTTAAAAATTTGGACTATAAATTATTAACCCTTAACTTAGAAAAAACAACATACTTACCTTTTAGTTGTAACAAATCAAATCTTCCAAATTTTGACTCCATAGATTTACAAATTCAAGGAAAACCTTACAGTATTCTTCCAAAAACAAATGTAAAATATTTGGGAGTATTTATTGATTGCCATTTACGTTGGGATGTACATATAAACTATGTAATAAAAAAGTTACAGACACTCTTATACAAATTTAGATATATATGTAAGATATTAGACAAAACTCAGTTAAATATTGTTTACCATGCATTGGTGGAAAGCCATATAAGTTATGTGGTCTTAACGTGGGGCGCTGCTGTAAAAAGCTATATAAAGCCTCTGGAAATCATACAAAAACGATTTCTCAAACTAATGTTGAATAAAAATCCCACTTATCCCAGTGATCAGTTGTATAGCGAATCAAAATTGTTTGAAATTAGACAGCTATTCTATTATAAATGCGCTTTAAAATTCCACTTAGCTGGTAAGCAATATGGCGAGAATAAATCCTTTTATAATTCTCCAGGGAAGAATTTATACAAACCGCCCTTTATGGCAAAAAATATTAGTCAAAGATCGTATGCTTATTTGGGTATACAATTATATAACACATTACCTGATATCTTGAAAATTACTAAGTCATCAAATCATACTATAAAAAGGAAATTAAAATTATATATATTAGAAACTCCCAGACAACTAATTCTTCACAGCTTTATAGAAACCAGCAATAATTAAATGAGGATATTTTATGTGTGTATGTGTGTATATGCGTGTATCTATGTATGTATGTATGTATGTGTGTATATATGTGTATATGTATATATATACTTTTATCCAACATACTTTGTGACATCATTTTATAATAATTTCCCGGCTTTTTGACATCCCCTAACGTTGTGACATCCGATTTTGGATGTCACAACGATTTTTATCATAAATTTGCTTATCACGACATCTACAATGTTGTAAAGAAATTATAAGTGGATGTCAAAAATTGTATGGGGTGTGATTTAAACGCTTTATGTACTTCCGCGATATATTACATAGGGGGCAGCACACAAAAGCTGTTGCTGTATATTTAATATACCACAGAATATTTTGTATGGCATTTGTGACATCCAAGAANACCCTAAACGTTAATTTCTAGGCACCCCTTTGACCCCCCATAACTCCGTTAGGGGGCACATTAGGAAAAAAAATTATAGGAAGGACTAGTTTTATTTTGACCTCCCCTATACACACCCGAGAGATTAGGAGGTACTTACCGGACACCCTGTATACATATCGACGCGTTACTACGAAAACATGTTATGTAAAATTGTACTTGGAAAACATGCTAGCTCAGATCTTTACATAAAGATATGCTATCTCACACAAAAGTAAGTTTGACTAGAAATTTAAGTTGGCTGCATTGGCGTTGAAATGCACTTTGAATAATTGGAGCTGTGCACTTATAATAAACTTATATACAGGACAGGGCGTTTGGAAAAGTTGGTACAAAATTTAAGGGGGTGAAAGTAGAGCCAAAAATAGTAAAAAAGTTCCTATAAACATTGGTCCTCCGGAGCACCGTTACTGAGATATGGCCCTTCAAAGGGGTCTTATAATTTGAATAATTTTTAAAATAACTTTCTTTCTGATTAAGATAACGGAATGAATATTGTACGTAATAATCATACCATAAGGGTCTAATCGGTAATAATTATTTTGTTAAATAATGTATTGCTCAGAACAGTAACTTTTTTTAACATTATGATTTAAATTCTTATGTTTCTTTATTTTCTTAGTTGTGATCTTTGTGCTCAACTTCGCATTTCACTTTTTACAGCCATTAACCATCATGCTTTTACTAACCGTGAATATGCCGATACTATCTTTGAGCCGCCAGACTATTTCCATTACAGAAACCATAAAATAAAATGCATATTCATGGTTGTAAAAAAATCGAATGAAATGCAAATTTGATCACAGAGATCACAACTAAGAAAATTAAGAAACATATGAATTTAAAACATAGCACGCGACAATTATTAATATCATTACAATGAAACTGTCACTGTAAAAGACGCCTACTATGTAAAAATGTTAAAAAAAGTTACTGTTCTGAGTCATACATTATTTAAAAAATAATTATTTCTGACTAAACTATGCAGAATTAAAAAAAAAAAGTAGAAACATTTTATTTCAAAAAAGTCTAATTCATTAAAAAATAATATTATTTGCTTGATAATTCAAAGGAATAAAAAAAAATCTGTTAAGAGTAGTTACAAAACTATCCTTATTAATAACCGATTTTGATGAAACTTATGGTATAATTATTACCTACAATTTTCATTCCGTTATCTTGATCAGAAAGAAAGTTATTTTAAAAAATATCCAAATGATAAAACCCCTTTGGAGTGCCATATCTCAGTAACGGTGCTCCAGAGGACCAATGTTTATAGGAACTTTTTTTACTATTTTTGACTCTACTATCACCCCCTTCAATTTTGTGCCAACTTTTCCAAACACCCTGTATTTTTCAAAAAGTAAGGAATATGTACTTATTTGTGTGTGTGACACTTAAAGAGTGTGTGTAGTAGTTTTGGACAGCTCCAAAAATTCTTAAAATTTGATATGAATTTGAAATATTACTTTTGTGAAACTTAAATAGAAATAAGTATAAGTGAATACATTACAATTTGATATCAAGAGATAGCAGTAGATAAGAGAAGAAAAAACAGTAACAGTGAAAAACTACCAACGACATTAAGGTTACTAGGGTTATCAACATTCCTGATCAATACAAACATAAATTAAAGTATACCATACACTAGGCTTTATTCTTTTCAAGAACATGTCAGATAAAATTACAAACGAAACTATTATAAATGAAATAAAGAAGTGTAAACAGGAGCTGAAAGCATCGATACAGGCCTTAGAAACAAAACTGGCCCTAAAAATTGAGGAAGTAAATCATAGACTTGGTAAACTTGAAGAGGAAAAAGCAGTGGTAATCGAAGAACTTGAAAAATGTGAAAGAAAACAGAGAGAAAACAATATTGTTGTTTTTGGTCTTCAATTGGATGCAGAAATAACTTCAAAATTAATCTGTCAAGAATTGAAAAGACTTGTGGATGTAACGATTGAGGAATCTGATTTAAACAACTTTTATAGACTTGGGAAAACAAAAAATTGCCCTATAAAAATTGAATTTATATCATATTTGAAAAAAGATCAAATAATAAGTAATAAAAATAAATTAAAAGGAACGAATGTATTCATTGCACATGACCAGACTATTAAACAGCGTCAAGAAAACAAAATCCTAAAACGGCACCTACAAGTGAATAAACAAAATAAGAAAAATTGCTACATCAAAGGTAACAAGTTGTACGTGAATAATATAGCGCATACAATAAATGATCTAGAATCCGTGAAAGACATAGAAACCAATTTTTATGTGTCAAATAGTGCACCAGCTACACCAAGTTGGGAAGAAAATAATATTTTATGTGAACTAAATTCTGATGTAGAAAATAAAGAAAAACAACATTCAAAGGAACAGCATATTCAAGACATCATTTCAGGTAAAATTGTTGAAAGAAAGGAAAAATCCCAAGAAAAAGCTGTAACAACACGTTCGAAAACTGCAAAACATTAATTAACTGTGTTGTTTTAGTATTAGTAGTATAAGTATGTATTAGATTCTAAATTTATTATTAAATTGAAACATTTATTTTGGCATATAAGAAGTGGTACATAAGTTGGTTGTCAATATGGATCAATATATCCGAGATTTTAAATTAAATGCTGTAGAAACGTACACTTTGCAAAACCATACGGAAGCAAATGCAGTCTTAAGTGTAAATAATACAGAAAAAAGTTTCACTGTTCTAAATAATAACATTCGCAGTTTAAATAAAAATTTGGATGAACTTAAAATTTTATTACATAATATAGAGATTGATGTTGATTGTATAATACTTACAGAAACGTGGAAATTAGATTCTCCGGAAATATTTAACATCAACGGATATAATATGATATACAATAGGGGGGAGATAAATCAAAATGATGGAGTAGTAGCGTACATAAAATCCAATTTTAAATTTAAGTATGAAGTTAATAATATTGGCAATATAAAAATTTTGAATGTTACGATTGACTTCAATATAGACAACATTATACACATTATAGCAGTTTATAGGTCACCATCAACAGATCCCTTTGAATTTAATCACAATCTTCAAACCTATCTTNTTTTTTTTAATCTTTAGAGTGGCAAAAATACACAATAAAACTAAAAATTGAATGAACAATGCTACAAATAATATCGGGCAATATATGGAAATGTCGCAAAACATTAAACATAACTAAGTTAATAGGCTATTTATTATGTCTTAAAAAGCAAGGTACTAAGGAACTACAACGTTTATGGGTTTTTATTGCTTGAATTGTTCAAACGGTTATTCAGAAAGAAAAAACCGCGGAGTGCTATTAAATTAGAGGGTGGAAATTGGAGATAGGGGTGAAAATGCAACCCTTAAGGTTTTTTGAGTATATCTCGAAAACGAAACAAAATTTGAGGGTAATGCATAGGAAAAATTTTGTAGATAATGAGATTTTCTATCGAAATAGCTTATTTAAAAAATTTATTTACTGCAAAATATATTAAAAAGAATTTAACAAGAAAATGCAAAAAATTCAATTTTTTTGTTTTTTTTAATTTTATGCAAATAAATTTTCTGAGCAGAGAAAAAAGAGTAGAAAAAAAAGTATATAAAATTTCCTGCAAAATGATGGGTTATAAAAGTTTTTCGATGAAAATAGACTGACTTATGATCTTTCAACTTTGCCTTTTTTTCGGTTTTTACTATATTTATGACAATATTGTTTCATTACTTATTTTTGAGTATGTAATTCATTTTTATTTAATAAAGACGTATGTTAAATTAATTTATCAATAATAAATAAAAGTTATATGGCTTTATATACAGGGTGTTGCATCACGAGAGGGACCTAGCTTAATGGGAGATAGAGGATATCTAAGGTAACTAGGATCGCCTATAGAAATAGATCCTTGGCCATTCTTTATTGTGATACAGGGTGATTTATGATTTTTGGTCAAAACTGCTTTATGTCATAACTTTATTTACTACTACTACTATTTACTAAAAGAAATAAACTACTATTTTTATCATGTATCTTTTACTTACTCATGTCATGTGTTTCTTACTCGTATATTTAAGTAATCATCAAAGTGTAACAAGAAAAAGAAACATGTCGCTGAGATTACTTTTTTATGTTCTTTTCGATAATCGTATGGGAATACTAAAAAAATACATACGGGGCGATGTTTTCTAGAGTTACAAAAAATATTAAAAATTTTGCAGTCCGGACCTGGAATACATATCATTTAAAGAAAATGAGGTTTAAAATCTGCATGCTTATTTATAACATCTACCCTCAATTTTTATGCCCTTTCCGAATATCGTATGGGAATTTCAAAAAAATACATACAGAGTGTTGTTTTCTAGACTTGCACAAAAAATTAACAATTTTTGCAGTCCGGACC
>NW_019417073.1:0-41341 GCF_000390285.2 Anoplophora glabripennis
TAGTATTTTCGAAGATTTCAGTACCTAAAACCTTGATGGTTTGATCGTTTTTTGCACCTGTTTATTCGTTTTACTGCGGCGTCTTTGAAAATACCCAGATGGCATGACATAACATTCCTATTATTTGATAAGCTTTAGATTATTCAGTTATTAAATGTTTGAAATTATTTGTCTTTGCGGAAAACACTATTTAAAGAATATGGGGCCCATAAGCTGTAGTTGAATGCAGTCCTAGTATCTGTTTTATTATTCATAAACCATGGAGCATTAACCAAAATAATTCCATTCCATCCGCCATTCGTTTCTATTTCCATTTATTTTTTTCTTCTATGGTAGATACCACAAAACATACGTAGATACAGGTTATGTTATTTTGAAGCATAATTTTGGTGTGGCTGAACAAGTTATCTCATAATTTTTTCTGGGCAGTATACTAGTACAGCCTAAAGCATTATGGTTTCCTGCCTACTTTGTAAAAATCAAATGAGGCATACTAGACATAAAAGTTTTCACAGGTAAGATGTTTGAATTTTTCTTTAAAATTCTATTCTATTTGCTCAATTTTTGCTGAAGGTTTCCAAGGAATCCCAAGAGGTACGAAAAATGGATCGAGTGTATAAATATGGTTAATTGGGTTCCGAAAAAGTATGATAGAATTTGCTCTGATCACTTTGAAAAGACAGATTTTTATTTTAGTAAGAATAAAAAAAGATTGAAAATAGATGCTGTTCCAAATCCAAATTTGGTATGTAAGATTATTTACTATTTTAAATTTTTTTGAACTTAGTGGACAAAATCACAAAAAAGAAACTCCTTAATTTCTTGCTGCAGCAATTAATTAGCATATTACTACTGAGTGCAGAGGTAGGTCATGAGTGCACTATTAGTAAACATAAGTAAATTTTAATTATTCTTTACTTTTTATCCGTTACTTGAATAAGTAACGAATACTGAGTATTCGATGAGAAAAGTATTGGATACTGATACTTTTTAAGTTTCGATACATGTAATCACGATAATCGGTAATATTCGGACTCAGTTCGGAATATTTACTGAACGCGTGGATTTCAGATTTGGCTCATAGATACAAATATTTTGTATCGGGTATCGGGTCTTGGAATATTTATCATGTACTCGTTCGACCAGTATCGCAAGGAAAAAGTAGTCGCGTTGTCGTCAACATATAGGATTGTTACTTAAGATGAAATACCTTTTTGTTGACATTTAATTAAACAGCTGTAAAATATATTTAATCAGTAATTAATCAATGTAATTATTTAATTCGTAGTTTGCTGCAGTATAGTAGATACCTATGCACCTGAAGAACGTAAATAACATATAAACATACAAAACTTAAATTATTTATAACATTTAAATAAATAATTATTTTCTAAATTTATTTATTTTAAACAAAAAAATATAGTATATATTCTACTCTTGTCTTATAGAAATTAGTCTTATAAAAATAGAAATACCTAACGAAAAAATAAATATCCAAAATAACAAATAATGTAATTTATCAATTCTAAACTATTTACTGTTTTGTGCGAATGCCTACTACTACAAAGTTTTATGAATAAATAAAAAATCGTTGCTGTTTAGAAAAATGATTTTGTTTACATACTTGGATTTTAATAATCTATTATTGCGCCGTTCTGTTATTATTTGACCTGCCTTAAAGAATATACGTTCACTTGGAACATATGTAGCCACGATGGATAAAAGTTTATTTGCTAATATTGACAATGTAGGAGGGTATTTCGAGCTTGTGGTTGACTTTTACAGGAAGTCAGCGTAGAAAAAAAGCCACATATCGTGCCGACCGAACTATACATATAACTGTACTCGGTAACGAATACAAAGTAACGAGTACTCAAGATGAAAGTAACGAATACTCTGAGTACTAAAAAGTAACTGTATTTGACATCACTACCAAAAATTAACTCCCAATAATTCAAATATTAGTTTCTATCTGCAATTCTATCAAACAACGATAAATTTGATTATCAGGGCACCTGTAGTGTATCAAATTTCCTGTTCACGAGTATTATTTTCATTCTGCAGAGCATATCAGTATATCAAACCAGGACAAAAAATATTTTTAGTTAATTACAATTACTCCTTACTACAAAATGAATTTTATATTTTGTGATCATGATTGTGAAAATGTGATATTTTTAAGAATGTGAAAGATTGTTTTCTTATATGTCTATACAGATAAATCAAATTAATGTGAGCCTGGGGGTAGGATGCATAGTGGCAAAGTAGTGGAGTGGGGAATGGACCCTATATGGGTTATCTGATGCTTGCATTTCAGGAATCAAGTGAAATTTATCCATTTGTAAATTTTTATTAACATTCTCCGTTATTCTTTTATTTTAAAATGGAGTTTTAAAACATTAAGAATTTGGTAAATGCATCAGAAATGGAAAAAAATGCTAATAACTACTATTATTGTCAAAATGAAAATATCTATGAGTGACAAGTTTGAATTAGATATGGGAGACTGAAGAATTCCATTTGAAACAGATTTGTAAATTGACGTAAATAGTTTTATAACTAAAATTTGTCTATATTTTACGGGTGTGTTGAATTAATGGAAGTGATGGTCGTCAATGGTAGAATGTGTCATCTATTTTTATTGCTTTAGAAATACTGAGTGTTCCCTTTAAACGTCCTAGCCCAATATTTCCTTGTTAGCTGTTATGTGAATTTTTACTAATATTCTTGTGACTTACAGCTTGACCAAATTCATTTTGTCTGCAAGTTTCAGATGTGTAGTGGTAATTTGCTCATATATTGAAGTATATAATGTACTTATAACCTTCATTAAATTTTTGCACAAAAGTACCTGCCTTAGTTTAAGGTTCACTAACAAAATTCATTGTTCCATCTGTGTTCGGTAAATATCTGGATGTTTTTACAATATTTGTTAAGTACTTTTTCTTATATAAAAAATATTAGAATAGTATAGTACACAAGAATTACTTGAATTATTTATAGCTTAAAATTGAACATTAACAAATACCTCGACACAAATACATGAAAAACTCATCTTTACTGCATTTTTTAAACTGGAATTAAAACTTCACATCTACAGGGTGTTTATTAAACATACGGCAAAAATTCAATGGGTTATTCTCTGGAATATTCTAAGAGTAATTGTCCTTTGATATGATTAGGTACAGGGCGAGAAAAATTTTTGCAAATAACATTTTATTGCATGAAATACTTGAAGATCGTTTTCAACATCATTTCTCATTGAAAGTTTGAGTTGGTGAGTGACTGGCTAATAGGACCGGTATTTCTACAAGGAAGACTTACAGGAAACGTGTATCGCAATTTTTTTGAACAAACGTTACCTCAGTTACTGGAGGATGTACCATTGGCAACAAGAAATGCAATGCAGTTTATGCACGATGGTGCACTAGCGCATTTTAGTGTGGTTGCTCTTGAGTTTTTAACAGTAACATACGAAGATTGCTAGATTGGTCGAGATGGACCTATGGCCTGCTCGATTCCCGGACTTAGACCTCCTGGATTAATTCCTATGGGGCCATCTAAAGTCATTAGTTTATACTAAGTAACCACTTACTCCAGTGGAAAATGTGGAACATTTAAAAAATCGGATAATTGCTGGGTGTAACTCAATAAGAAGCGATCCTGGTGTTTTTGAAAGAGTTCGGCAATCAATGAGAATATTGAATTCTTGCATCGTAGCTGGGGGTAGTCATTTTCAACAGTTCTTATGGATTAAGAAACTTTACATGTAGTTTTGGGTAATAAAATGTTGTTATTGTTGAAAATTTTTGTCGCCCTGTATCTGTATCTTCGGAACAAATCCGCTATTCAAAAATTATCAGAGCACAAAATATTAGAGTAGTCCAGGGATTAACCCCTTGAATTTTTGTCGTATGTTTAATAAACACGCTATATGGGGAACTCCAGTGTTCCACAGAATTAATTTTCTAATTTCAATAAATCGTTTGAGATATTGATAAAGTGGCTATTCACTTTAATGTGGAATATTAATTATAATAATTCAAATATAAGAAATCAGATGTGGTGCTTTTAACCCTTGGCATGCCTGGTGGATAGAAGATACAACGAATGCGTGGTGGGCCTAATGGACTTATAATAAAATTATAATTTTTTTTAATTACGGGAAGACTTTAGAATGGTTTTCATATTATTTTTTGGTTTATCTTGTGATGTTCTTTATGAAATTAAATGCACAAACATATGGCAATAAATCTTGTGTTAAAACAGTAAACCCCTTACAAATAAACCCCTCACCCACGGTACACAAAAAAGGTCGAATAATCCAAGGAACAACAAAAATTAATAAAAACGCACATAAACGAGTACTTATGTAAATGTAATTGAAAAAAATATAAGGGTAAACAGAAATAATGTGGTACACAACCTATATGGTGTGCAAGAAGGTACATATGTAAATTCATTTAAAAAAATCAATTATATTTCGGTGAGAGGAGTGACGGACATCCTGAGGTCGGATATGAGGGGTTCTACTGTAGTAACAAACATCTAATATTTACGTTTAAAGTTAAAAATCTTACATTTGTGAATGAGATAAAATTCTTTTGGTAATTATTTTTAAACACTATTAAATGTTGTTATGTATTAACAGCAAATAGTAACTATAATTTTTAGCATGAGGCTCATGGGTGTAGCTAGGATTTTTGCTAGGGGTGGGCCCAGGACTGCAAGGTCTATGAAGGATTCTTTAAAAAAAAAAACGACCATGATGAGGCTTTATGCCTGGTGATCCTCCTGTAACAATATTTTTACTTCTTGTCCGGACACAAAAACTTGGAGGATTATGGTACCATATCTTGTCTTGTCTTTGCTTTTATAGATTGACCTTGCAATAAAATTAATTAACAGTTGATTCAACTCATCATCATTATAAGTTTCTGCTTCTTGTGTTTCTTCACCAGGAACTTCCTCCTCCTCATCTGAATCTTGCCCTATACACACATGATCAGACTCAACTCGTCTTCATCAATGTCCAAAGCATTACTTATTTGAGCGTCTGTCAGTGGTCTAGATATTTTTTATTACAATATATTTTTTACAGCAAACACAATAGAAAATTCACTTACCTATAGAAAGTTACACCGTATGCCTGGTTTGGTCTCTCATACCCATATGCACTTTGAGCACATGCTTTGGGCACAGGAGTATGCTCCAGAATGAGGGAGGGGCGTCAAAGTGATCTTGAATTCATAACGCGAAGCTACTGAAGTGCAGGACACGCTAAGTTTGGAATTTAAAATAATATCCGCAATTGTATGCATTAGTGGATTTGTCAGACCCTACCAGATATGCCAAGGATTAAGAAATACAAAAATTAACTGTTTTTTCTGCTCTAGTAGGCGCAACACCTAATATTACCATATATTTCAGTTCTCCAAAGTCTGAGTTTAAGGGTTCATCTTTTTTTGATTTTAATTAAAAAAAATTTATAAATCAAAATTTTCAATTTTTCTTTGATTACTTTTAAAAGAAACAGATAAAGGAGGAGGGTCAATAAGACTGGTTTTCAGCCCTATTAGAAATTCATCCTATCATATGGAATACGTTTTTTGAGTCTTCAGAAACAATATTAAATCGATTCTAGACAAAACGGATACAACCCTCCAACCCAAACATTGAAAAATGCTTAAAAGTGTAATAAAACCATTTTCCTTACATCTGATGTACAGAATCATATAAATAATATTTTTCGGGCAAGTAAAAACACTTGTTTATAATCATAAAAGTAAAAAAGTAAATTCTTACTCTTTTCCCCCTCTGCTCCCCCTCCCACTCAAGTGCATAATCTCTAAAAGATACTTAAATAAAGAATTGAATATAAAAGAAATTCTACATCATGTAAAGCCAGCACCCCAATTAAAGACAGGCAAGGAGATTCACATTAAACTATAACAAAAAATATTGGAAATGAACTGTAATATTATACTTAAACCCTATTTTTATGTCTGTTTATAAAAGTTAGAGAAACAAGATGGAGGTACAAGGAAGAAAAAGATATACCGGATGGGCGCTCAAATGGAAGGAGGTGGATTGACCTATCTTTAAACTAGAAACATTTCAATATTGTTTATATTAGACTGACACATAAATGTTTTTGTAAAATATCTTTAATATTCTTCAGTATCTTTCAGGGGTTACATAGAAGGGGGTCAAGGGTGGAGGGGCAGAGGTAAAAGTTTTTTTTTTAGTATATTAGTATAAGTATTTTATATTTTACTTAATTTGTACACTAAAAATGTTATTTATATGATTCTGTGCATCAGGTGTAAGAAAAATGGTTTTATTATATTATTAAAAGTTTTTGAGTGTTTTGGGTGGAGAGGTTTAATCCGTTTTGCCTAGAATCGATTTAATATTGTTGCTTTGGGTTCAAAAAACATTCCATATGTTTAGGATCAATTTCTGATAAGTCTTTATTGAACCTCCTCCTTTCTCTTTGACATGTCATTCATCATCGAATTTAACTATCATTTTTTAGAAAGCCAAAGAAGCTGATCCTATTCGTAGATCTAGAATAGGGTCAGTTAAACGCGAGGTTAAACGAGAAGGAAGTATACATAATTCAAGATCATTGCGCCCATTATCCGAATCAGAGAAAAGAATGACACGAATGGAAGCTAGAAGGAATATGACGACAGAAAGGAGAGGTGCTTATACACCCTCTTTAAAAAGGTATGGAATGGTTTTCAAAGACTGTATAATACCATTACATTTTAAGCATTTTAAATGTGTTTTAACATTGAAATTTATTGTAAATATGATATTTTGTCTAAAGATTGGCTTGCATACTACTACAGCAGTTGTCAATGGTTGAACAAACATCGTCGGTTTAGGTTTCTTGATGTTTCAGGAGACATCATTTTTCAAATGACTCATTCCAAAATTCCAGGTAGTTTGTCCCTTTGTCTCAACTGAAATTATTTTGATTCTTCTGGACTTTTGTCGCCACCCTGGAGAGTCTTGGCTAAAATCTGCTATCTCTCTCTCTCTCCCTCCTCCCTCCCCCTCCCTCTCTCCTTCCCTCCCTCCCTCTCTTTCTCCTTCCCTCCCTCCCTCTCCTTCCCTCCCTCTCTTTCTCCTTCCCTCCCTCTCCCCCTCTCCCCCTCTCTCCCCCCTCTCTCTCTATCTCTTACTACAATTCTTATATAGTTATGTCTATCGCATGACCTATATCTGCTCTGTGTTTCAGAACTGTTGATTTTTTCACGTCATTTTTCAAGCGATACTTGTGTGCTTCGTTTTAGAGATAGTGTTTAAATTTTAATTTTTAATTTATTTTTATTAATTATTTCAAAAAATTTTAAAGATATTGACTCGAAATTTGAAAACAGAGTTGAATTATTCTCAGAAATGTTTCCTATCCAGGTATATTAAATAGTACAAATATGAATAGGATTCATTGCGCATAACTTTTATTATTGACATTTTGTTCTATCTCTCGACAGAAAGGGAAGGGGGAGACCCCTAATGTCTGATCAGAAAAATGTATTTTTTAAGGATTGTTTCATCAGTTCTTGAATTGTTATAGATGGTATTCATTTTGGGTTTCCTAAGGTGCAGCTGATTTTGTTATTGCATTCTCTCATACAGGATGATACAGAACTTATCCAAAAATAAATTTGGATGTACAAAGGACTCTTACAAATACAATTTTGTAAGAAAAAATCAAAACGGATAGTTCGAAAATGATTTAAAAATACTTTTGCATGGCTCTGAAAAAACCTGACCCCACTGAAGTCAAAGTGTAATAGAAAAACGGACAAAAACTCGAGAGAATTTCGCAACCTATTTTACATCAGCAAATTCTGCCAGTATTATTATTATTATTATTATTAATTAATGAAATTAATTTATGGTTTTACTTAATAAAATAATTTGAAATACCTGATGTTAAAACAAACTGTTCAAAATTTTGGCCACCAACGTGTAAACACATTTGGACACGTCCTCCACAGTTTCTACGAACTAACACAAATGTTGTCTTGTTTCACCATAAATTAAAACGATATCCATCAACTCCGAGTTGCTATACACGTAAGCCATTTTTGACACTTGGAAAAGTAATGTAATACCTACTAAAATCGGATTTCAGTATTCGGAGTTGCCTGCTGCCACGTCGAGAGAGAAAGAGAGAGTGAATTGCGTATAGCGCATAACATGAATGACACTAGAGACTACAGTAGCCCAGCTATTCAAGGCTTTAAAATACTACAACTTTATTATTTTTTTTCTTGGAAACAGGATTTTACAAAAATTTTTTTAACGATATTGACTACATTTTTCATGCCGCATCTATTCCCAAATTTTTTTGGATAAGTTCTAAATCACCCTGTTTGTGAGAGATACATTGTTGCCAGATATTCCTCTTTTTTTCTTATTTTTGTGTCTGTAGGCTCATTCGTATTCCTGCTTGTTTCCATTTTTGAGAATAACATCACATCAAAACACTAGGACGTCACAAGTTGGATTCCCTTGATGTTGTCAATTAAATCCCCATATGGATAAAGCAAATAAAATGTGAAAATAATTCTGAAAATTTTTAATTAAATTTTTGTTTAATTTTTTTTTCAGGGAAAGTGACAATGAAAGTACAACTTACGACGAAACTGTTCCAGCAATCAAAGATGACCAGTAAGATAAAAATAAATTTTGCAGTGAAAAAAATATTAAATTTTTTTTACTTTGCAGATTAGAATTTTTGACTGTTATAGATGATGATGATGATTCTTCTGTAATTTCCAAAGATGAAGAAAAGCACCATCGCAAAAGGTAAAAATTGATTAATGCAAACAAATTTAATTGCTCACTGTCTGACGTTAGATTCAGATATATAATTTACTATTGGTCTACGTTGGTCTTTCTAGTTCTATAAAACGGGAAGTATTTATTTAACTGATTAGCTTTTTTTCTAGGTCTCTATCTCCACTGCAGCTTGATAGAAGTTCAAAAGTTTCCAAAAATTCAGATAATGAGTCTTCTTCAACTGAATCCGATGACCACAATTCACCATATGTACTATCAACTTCAGAATGTGATGAGGAAGCAGAAGTAAAAGAATCTTCTTCGAGAATTAGAAACAAGTAGGTTTCTAGTTAATAATGTCATATTTCATCTAATATTTTTCCAAGATTAATTAGTCCCAAATAACTAAAATCTGTTAAGGGTGCCGTTCCCACAAAAGAATGTTTTCGGTAAAGACAACAGAATCTAAACGACTGTTTAAGGTTTACTAAATAACAATAATGACACTCGGTTATTTTCAAGGACAACGGTTGACAGCAAACAAGAAAGTAACAAAAAACAAGTTGACATATTCATTACCAACATTTTTTTTAAGAGATAATATTGTTAGGGTATTTGGAATTTGATAAATGGTGTGAAATATGTATAGGTAGGATGACGTTAGAATTTTTTTTGTTTGGATAGTTTCATTTACATGTCATCCAAATTCATGCCATCCAAATGAGGCTACAAACAATTCAATAGCATCTCTCCATATCGTTCTCCATCGATAGTCACTTCGTTTAAAAAAAGAATGGACAAATTGCAATGACACTCTTTGGGTATACAGTGATCGTCCAAATTCGACAATTTTGTTTGTTCACATACCCACTAAGATGGAAATGTCTCTTAGCTAAAGATGATTTTCTTATCAAAATCACCGTCCAATTGCTGATTCTCCAGTACGAGGCTAGTCGTTTCATTTGGGGCGTTCCTTCTACTGAAAATTCCACTTAATTTGCGCACAGTCTCAGCTACACACTGTACTTGTAATGAATTTTCACAATCTTCACTCACTTGTCCATCGTCCATTTTGTCTAACTACAACATATCACCCTGTACAATGCTACCAACTCTTCAAAATGAAAATGGCACACAATTTAAATTTTTTGGACACCATTTATTTAAAGTACAATGGTTTTTCTGGTTCGAAAAACCATTGTATTTTAAATATTAGCACAGAACATGAAAGCCTTAAAACCATTTACTCCATTTCAGCATTTTATTTTCAAGTTCAACTTTTTTTTTAATATTTTTTCTGAAAGAATCTAGGTACTCTATGGAAAAAAATATTTGTACGAAACATTCTTTCAATTTTTGATACATTTGATTCGAAATATTCATTTAGTCGAATAAATATTTTTTTTTTAACAGCAAAATTAAAAGAATCGTGCATACATACTAGATTGATTGAAATGAGAATAGGAAAGTGAAATAATTTTTTTTTCAGGTGGGTAGGTCAACCTCGTTTCTTTGGCGACTGTTCTGTTGATGATATGAACAACCCAATTAGAGCCAGAATATGTTGGCATATTGCGAAAAAAACCATTTCAGACCTTAAGCTCAAGAATAAAATGTTGCAGCGTCACAACCGCCGATTGACATTGAAAATCGAGTGCTTGCGGTCACTGTTTTGCTATTTGGAAGAAAATAATTTTCTGAACCAGTACGCAAGTGCAGTAATTAAGGTAAATGTCCGTACTTAGTAACATAACATGTCTAACCCATATGCGACACTCTTTTGATAAGACACCAATGCCACCATTGACCTTGTCCATTTAAACTGGCTGCTAAACGTTGTCAGATTGAGCAATAAAAATTTGGAATATTGAATGAATGGGCACATAAAATGCCTACACCTATATTTATCATAATTTTCACTTAATTTGATAAAGTGTCTGTCTAAACGGGACAATAAATTAAATAACTAATGTATTAAAATAAAATTGCTCATTGTTTATTAATTTTTTATTAAAATTAATTAATTACAAACTACACATATGCTATACTTAATTTTACATTTTTTACATTAGGAATTTTACAAAAATTTTGATTAATAGATTATAAGTAACTTTATGAAATAGGAAAATTTGGACAGGGATCTTGAATTGGAGGTACATCTTTACAAAAATTATAAATGGTGCTTCCTAGGTAATTACAAATCCAATTATCAATCAAATTTACAAATATGTCATCTAACTGAGTAATGAACATAGAAAATATGTCATTTGGGGACAGTAAACTTCGACATCTAAAAGAACAATTTATATTGTAATAATTTACTTAATATTTAAACAATTTTTATATTTAAGATTATCCATATAGAAAGTAATAATTATACTTACAATTGTTCTTTATGAAACTGAAAAAAATGTATGTTTTTATTTTCTTTCTTGCATTTCCAATACTGATTTAGGCATCCTTTGTAACTGCCTATGACATAACAATACTCGCCTAATAATTGTTAATTAAAACGCCAGTTTTAAAAATAAATAACCTTTTTAAACATTCCAACATAGAAATAGAAAATAGAATTATTTTACTCTACAAAATTGATGTATCCTTACAGTTCTTTATTTCATACATATTCTGTTTATTGCCGAAAAAATAGTAAACTGAAAATATTATCTAACATTGTTACACAGCTGTTTTGTTTCGATTTATACCCCAATATATGCATGCGTCCAGTCCCTTTAACTTGGATATATGTCCATTCGTGTTGCACAAAGTAGCCCTTCCTCTCCGAGTGTCGCATATGGGTTAGATATGTGGTAACATCAAATTATTATTAGTTGGAGTAATATTGCAGCTTAACCCTTTAAATCACATTGCTGTCAGAAGTTATAACACAGATTTGGTGACTGCTGTGGCCTCTAGTCGGTAATAGCATTTTTTTAGTTCTGTTTAGGCAAATGCAAAGTATTAAAATGGAATATAATTGCCTTATTGAGACACCACATGGTGTTGTACTCGTAGCTGGTACATTTTCTGAGCAGGATGTAGAATTTGTAAAAATAAGTGATTCTGTGTATTTTTTAAACAGCCACAAGAAAACAATGACCTTGGAGACATTTTTTTTAATTTGCGGTGAATACTGACAAAGTGTAGATGCAGCCTCTCATTTGTATGGGCAAAGATTTTCATTGAGAAATCACGCAACACTGTGAATGTTAACTTATTTCAAAGAAGACATTTTATTCATTAAAGCAGTGTTTTTCAACATTTTTCATGTCGCGGTCCCCTTAGTATGGAAAAATATATCACGACCCCCTATCCTCCGCTATTTCTAACTTGTATTTTTTTATGTGATAAATATCGAATCTGCAAATCATTTTTATTTATTTTCATAATTAGGTATCGGCTAAATATGTAATTAAGTACCTAAAACAGACGGATTTTTTACATCGATTGCGTCGCCAACCGTCTTCACGGAAAAGCGATACGACAGTAGAGCTAACAACACGCGTGCGTGTAAGTGGCCGATGCGATGAGCAATTAACTGTTTCTTAATAAATATAACATTTTGAACTAGAATGGTTTTATTTTTTTTTACGTTAAAAGCCTCTAAAAGTAACTGCGACCCCCTTAAAGAGGCATCACGACCCCCCAGGGGGTCGCGACCCACACTTTGAAAAACACTGCATTAAAGAAACGTTCATATATCGTGCTTTTTATTTGACAGGATTTATACCAGGTGCGCAAAGCTCATGTTTGTACTTATGTACAGTAAAATTAGTGAGATTCACATATTTTTTATAATGAGTACATACCCCCGGAGGTATGTACCGCAGTGAATGTGTTATTTAATTTTTATAGTAGATTTTGAGCCATGCTCTAGCGTACATCCTGTATGTTATATGAACAATTCAGTTTTGTTAAAATATTTAATATCTCCTTTTTTTTGGCAAAATTATCTATTTTACGAGTTCTACATCTAGTTATTAAAATGCCTCGACTGAAAATATTGTGTGTAGCTGCAATAATATTAAATAGAAAAATAAGTTTGTTACCAATTAAATTCCATTTGCAGGCTGTGAAACCAGAAAAAACTGATTCAGCATCATCTTCGTAAGAAGAAAGTGACACAATATGAATCTTTGAGGTCTGTAATTTCAGTGCTTTTGTTGAAACTATAGTTTGTAAAGTAAGTAAAGTCAGATTATATTGATGAAGTGAATGAAAAACTTTGATTTATTTACATTATTTTCAATGTGTTGATATTTTTTTTATGTAACTTGTATCAGTTTATTTTTTCCTTCCAGTATTGCTACATTATCATACCAAATGTTTTGTACAGTCGAGTTCAATTTTAGAAAAAGAAATGGGAGTTAATGATTTTATAAAACTGAATTTAGTGCCAGTTTGTAATATTTTTACAATCATTAAGACTATTTTATTTTTTAAATTGTACTAAAATAGTGGAATTATAGTTTATGATAGTTTCTATTGTTTTTTTTTTCAGTACCATTGAGCAAATGGTTTATCGAGTTTAATGTAATAAAACTTTTTTTTAATATTCTTGTTATTTTTCATCATCACCTTTTTCACTTTAGGAGTTCTTGAACAATCACAACAGATAATTATCAGTTGAAAGATATTAAAAGTCTTGAAAAATAAATTGAGTTTGTAAAGAAACTGAACATTTGATTTAGAAAAGAATTATAACAGTAGCACCATCTAATTGCAACAAGCAAAGTTCGGTAGCCTGAACCATATATTTTTCTATTGTACACAATTGCATTTCGAAAGTATCTGGATATTTCGAAACATCTTTGTAATCGAAGTTTATGCACATGGCCGGAGTTCGCACTCAAAGAAATTGGAAACTGCAATACCATAATGCGGCCTCCTATAGGGCCACTATCATGCAATTTTATTCACCTAGATTAACTGCTTGCGGCGACTATTTTCACTTTAACTTTCTAAAACTAAACATTCTGATAAAAGCATCTTGTTAACAAGGACATTCTCTAGAATGAGGTTGCTGCAACTGAATGATATAGAAGCTTTTTCCTTCTAGAGTGAAAGTTTGAGTTTCTTTTTATACAAATAGTGTAGGTACCTATATGAAATGTTTGTAATTTTAAATTTGTAAAATATTTTTTACCTTGATAACGGTTGTTTTCCTTTTCAACTGTACAGGTTTTTAAAATAGTTTTTAATGTAGTATTGTAAATAAAGTATTTTTTGATATATTGTGTTTTATTGAAAATTTTTATATTATGTATTTATAGAATTAAAAAATTTACCATAAAAAGTAAAAAGTATTTAAATTTGGAAAATTCTGCCATCCTTAATAAAAAATATATACAGGGTGGTCCCGAGGTATTGGGCCAAAATTCATGGGTAGATTCCCGAAGCAAAAACGTTGCAATTGAAATTTGAAATTTTGTGGTTCTTTGGGCAGAGGAATTCAAATTGTTCACATTTTGGTTATAGTTTATAGAGGACGCCAACTGCCGTAGATTGAATGTGTTGAAAACGATATATTTTTTTTGTACTTTCATCTGTCTCATCTTTGGTACCAAATTCTTAGTTTCCAACTTTTTTTACAAAAAAAAAAAGGTAGACTCCGAGATATTTGGCTTTCAAACTTCCAATGCTTATAGTTGAAAGAATTAAAATAATTTAGAAATGTCAAAAGCAGAGGTTTATTTAGAATTAAACATTGTAATGAACAGTAAAATAGTACATTAGTAAAAAATATGCCTTTTTGACAATAATTGCTCAAAATGTCCACCTCTGACTTCAATACATTTATCAACGCGTTTATTAAAAGATTGTTTTATTTTAAAGTATAAATCCTTAATGCGAAATAACTTTGCAGCATTTAAAACCTGCTGCTAAAGTTCTTCTCAGGTGTTTATAGTTTCTCCATAAACAACTGATTTTATGTAGGTAACTCCAAAAACGAAAATCTCGGCGTTCTATCACATTTATGTATACAATTTAAATTGAAAGCTGAGATGTAATTTTAATTAGGTACAAATAATACTTAATAGAAATTAACATATAAATGACGGCAATAAGACAAGTGGAAAATGTCAATTATTTGATTTTCGTCCAAATCTAAGAAACTTTACCTCTAAATTAATAATACCTGTTGGTACTTAACTGTAATTTAATGCAACAGCATTGGAAGTTTCAAAGCCAAATATCTCGAAAACGGTGCGAGATAGCTACTTTCATAAAGTATACCTTTTTTGTGCAAAAAAAGTTTGAAAATAAGAATTTGATACCAACGATGAGATATCTTAAAGTACAAAAAAGTTATGTCCTTTTTAACACATTCAATTTATTGCAGCTAGCGCCCTCTATGAACTTTAACCAAAATGTGAATAGATTTCAATTCCTCTACTCAAAGAACTCCAAACCCCAAAATTTTGTGAGGATATTTGCATTTGTTAAGGAATAAATGAAAAAAACTGAAATATTTTACAGTTAACACCCTGTATCTCTTTAACTATCAACTTTTGGACTAAGGTAAGTTGGACTAAATCGCAATATTTTTACTTGTGGAATCTACCCATGAATTTTGGCCCATTGCCTCGGGACCACCCTGTATAATAAATGTCGGTATAATGCAAAAAAATGTTTCAGAAAAACAAAAAGTGGCGAGTTTTAAAAAGGAAATAAGTGTAATATTGCTACACATACAACTCTATCACTATACGAATTTAAAATTCAGTAAATTCAGAGTATTGAAGAGAGAAAGTTGCAAGTGATATTTTTCAGATGTTTCCCACCTAAAATATAATTTCATATTAGTGCGCATTGCTCTATATCAATTTTGAACTGTATTTGAGAGATGAAAATGATAAAAGTATTCACAATCAAAGAGGGAAGGTTCAGAAGTTTTTCTCCGTTGTTTTCCGAGACTCAATTTGGTTAAAATTGGCCAAATCGAAATTATGAATACTGGATAAAAAAATTCCGGAAAAATTCTAATGTGTTCTTTCTGTCTTTTTTTTTCAAGAAAACTCATTGTAAAAACTGATGCTGCTATTTTGGTTCACCAAATGACTAAATCGATGCGCACATCATGGATCGCTGAAGTTGAGGAATTTTATGCGCGTTTTAGGCATGTACTTTAGTGATAAAGATTTCAAAACATATTATACATGGTGATAATAAAAAAATGTTACAAACGTTTTTCATAATTTTATTAAACAAAAAAATTAGCAACAGCTACAGTTAACAGTAACAAATACCTTTGGTAATTGGTTTCAAAGATACTCAGCTCCAAACGTGTTAAAATTTTTCGCAGCTCCGGCGATAATCGGTCTCACTTATGATGCAATAATTGCTTCACCGCCTTCAAACATTTGTGATGTTTTGCACAGGCCCTAGCCTCCAAAATGGACCACATGCTGTAATTCATCGGGTTGAGATCCAGGGAGTAGGGTGGCCATTCCTTTGTAGCAATAAAGCCCGGAAAATGGGCCTTGCATCAGTCCTGCGTTGTTTTTGCATTATGAGCTGGCACAAAATCCCGTTGGAACGTCAAATCTGTACCGCCGAAGTGCTGCTATGTCTAAACCTTCCTTGTCTCAAGTAAAATCAAGAGGGGTTTGCCGCTGGTGCAAAATCTGCCCCAAAACTATCAGCGATTGGGGGTTTTGGCGGCGTTTGACGATGGCAGGTAACCAGGGACCTCTGTGGACCAATTAGTATTGTTTTGACGATTACGGACTTGTTCCACGGTGAACAACTTCTCGTCTGTGAAGAGAATGGTTTCCCAGCCAGTACCTGCGACCCTCTGCTTGAGTTGGTGACATCCTTGCAGGCACAGGCACTTGTTGTCGTTCATAAGGAGTTGAGCTTTTTGGAGTTTGTACGGCTTAAGTCCTAGCTCCATTTTCACCATTTGCTGCACCGAATCCCAATTCATTCAGGTCTCACCAACAATTTTCCGCATAGACTTGAATTTCGTTACACTCACTTGTTGTTGATCTTTTGATTCCTGAACGTTTTATCAAGCTCTTTGAATCGTCGAACAGTGCACGCGAGAGCGTCATTTTAGGAATGTCAAGCAAACGAACAATTTCACATTGACTTTTTTCTTGACTTGGCAGATGAAAATCCCCATAGAACTACTAAAACCAAATGCCAACATGAATTTTCATTAATTTATAGAATGGAATGTGTCCACCGTTCGCCATGGACATTGTTTAGTAGACTAGTCTAGTAAACAACTGAAATAAGAACTGTTGCGAGCCTATACAATGATTCACAACTTATCCAAAAAAATTAGGGAATAGATGCGTGATGAAAAATAGAGCTATTGTAAAAAAAAATTTGTAGACGGAGAAAAAAATTATTGAAATTGTAGTATTTACAACCCTTACACCGCTGGGCTACTGTAGTCTCTAGTGTCATTAGCGTTGTGCGCTGTACGCAATGCGCTCCCTCTCTACGTGGCTCCAGGCGATTCCGAATAATAAAATCTGATTTTAGTATTAACGTTTTAGCGATAGCGTTTATATCAGTTGTTCAAGTGTCAAAAAGGGTTTATGTGTATAGCAACTCAGAGTTGATGGAGATCGTTTTATTTATGGTGAGGCATTTGTGTTAGTTTTGAATGTATCAATTTTAAATTTTATTAATCAATAATAACAATAACAGCAAAAACAGTTCAATTTGCTGATATAAAATAAGTGCTATACAATTGTATTTATTTCTTTCCTTGTCAATTGCACTACTTTTATTTGACATTCTAAACACATAACTCAATTAAATAGTATCAAATGAAAAATACGTTCACTAGTACAAAAAAGCACGGATAATCCGATAAAACAACAATTCATTGGGTATGGTACATGTTAGGACGTATTAAATTTTGTAACATTTTTTTTATTGTCACCGTGTAAAGACTAGGAAAAAATTGCAGTGTATTTCAAAGTGGAAGTCCGTTTTCGTGGTCTGAATGATTTTTTTTTTCAATTTCTGTGGGCACCACATGAAAGAGCATCCCCAAAAAACATGGAGTCAAGTAGGTTTCATTTGACTCCGCGTACAGGTGCAATGATGCCTGTGGTGCAACTATATCTTCTCGAAAATTCGATTTTGAGTGTTAATGGGTTAATAAAGAACTTCAATAAGTTTATCAAAATTTTATTTTGCTTTCTTTAGACATTAACACCTTTTCAACCATTTTAGATCTACTCTCTAATAATGATTTTTGTTCTTCTGGAATGCTTTCGGATTTCAAATTCCTCAGTAAGAAATGGTGAATAAATAAACGTAAACTCTCCCTAAACAACTTCAGTTTCTCAGATTGTGCGACCTTTTCAAATACAGAGAGGCAAGTGTTGAGATCTTTATGGAGCAGAATTCCTAACAAAATTTGTCTCATAAAACGAAGTGTGATTTTGTCTAATTCACCAAATTCCACAATCTGAAAGAAAATCAATGCTTATGTATTTATTATAAGAGGTACGAGGCATATCTACAAAGTAAGGGTACTGAGACTGATGCTCTGCAGTTTTTGTTCTTGACAAAGTTGGCAACACTGCATTCAAGGACAAGGTGATCTCAGTTGAGGACTGTTGTAGTGGCCTGTTGAAATGGGTGTTTCCACAAATCTCCAGATTTCTTCTACATGAAATCATTAGTGCAACACTTGATTATCGAAAATTGTGTGCGTGGTAGGTACCAAAACAGCTCACGGGAATTTATCGTGCCCTTCGAACTGGAAGGTGAACAATTCCTTGTCTGTATAGTTACTGGCGACGAAATGTGGAAGACCCACTACACCCCTGAGGCAAAAAGTCAATCAATGCAACAGCGATATCCGTCTTCACCATCAGCAAAAAATTCAAATTGAAGGTAATTTGTTTGGGAATGGGGTCAGTTTTTAAAGAAAACCAGTTTATTGGTTAGTCGACGTTTCGGCTATATTTAAGCCTTCTTCAGGACAATCCAAAAAAGGTTTTCCGTGTAACAAATAATCTAAATAATGGGGAGTAAAATAGGTAGTATGTTGCTGTATCAAAATAGTACATTACTCGATGTTGATTAAAATATCTATAGATCGATAGATAGATAGATTCATAGATATTTTAATCAACATCGAGTAATGTACTATTTTGATACAGCAACATACTACCTATTTTACTCCCCATTATTTAGATTATTTGTTACACGGAAAACCTTTTTTGGATTGTCCTGAAGAAGGCTTAAATATAGCCGAAACGTCGACTAACCAATGAACTGGTTTTCTTTAAAAACTGACCCCATTCCCAAACAAATTACCTTCAATTTAATCACTGGGTCATGAAAATACTCTAAAAAAAATTCAAAACCATTGAAAGCACTACAGAGGATGATATAGAACAAATGAAGGGAGTGTGCTTGAATGCACGTCTCCACACAGCTAACGCCATAAAGCAACTCAAATTCGTTCGGTTCACGGCACCTCCTGAGTTTGATCTTTTCCCTTCTGTGAAGATGTTTATGGATGAAAAAAGTTTTCTACCGATGATGAGGTCCACAGTTCCGTAAAACAATGAGCCCGAAAGGTGGTGGGAGATTTTTTTGACAAAGGTATCAGAAAGCTCACAAAGTGCATTGAGGTTGAAGGTGACTACGTCCAAAAATAGAGTGATGTACCTTTCCAAATATGTACATTTTATGTAAGTATATGTAAAAATAGAGTATTCTTACTTTGTGGATATGCCTCGTATGTTTTTGTTACCTTTAATGTGGATATTGGTAAACCCTTTTCTATAAACAAATGCGTTAACATCTTTGCAAGGTTGGACAACTGACTTCCAGAATGCTCTCCTAGTGATTTTAACTTATCCCAAATAGAACATTTAATATTCATCTAAAAATGACCTAATGTTATATTTCAGCTGAATTGAACTGAAATTGAATCTATACCTGATATTTCCTATCGTATTCACAAAATTTTTGAGCTAATACTGCATAATAGGGATTATACTGTTTTTCTTGTAAACAGCAATGTAAGATAATATTAATTATTTCTCTTTCTTGCTGATTTTTCAAATTTAAATGTAACAGTTTCTCAAATGCATCTAAGTAATCCTGGAAAATATTAAAATTAATGTCAACTTTTTCAAATGGGGAGTCTTATTTTTTGGTTTCATGAGTTTTTAACTACTTACTACTTCGTCAGCTAAAATGTCTACATCAGTTCTTATCCTATACAGTGTGTTACAAAAAAAGTAGGTTACGTTGTTCAACAGTAGGTTACGTTGTTTATGCGAAAATAATGGAACTTTCCTTATTCTATAATATGTATCAAAAAGTTACAAATTAAAAAATTATATATACAGGGTGTATCACGAAGACGACCCAGTAGAATTATCTCAAAAAGTAGTCAGAATTGAAATCTGAAAATTTGTAATAGTGTTAACTTCCTCTCACTTCTGGTTATAGCAGGTCATCATCAACTCTGTTATTTCAAATGGAACACTGTATATTTATGCATTTTTTAATTCTACTGCAAATTCTAGACTATTTTCATATATGGTACTATAGGCCAAAATGTGACAGTTTCCAAATTATCAATTTTTGACAAAAATTGAGGGATGTAAGTGATTTTTGAAAATAGAATAACTTCAATATTTTGCTTTATTTATTAATGAAATTTGGCATGGATAAAACCAGTTTACGTCAAATCTGCAAAAATTCATACAGTGTTTAAAAACGTGTGACCAATATTGTGATGTTGAAGTTGAATTTCAAATGGTACACCCTGTATATTATTACATTAATGGATGCAGAATTAAATTTAAAATAATGCTATAGTTCCCTAATTCCCAAAGTTAACAGTTCTTGTGTAAATTAGAAATTATTGGTTTCAACAGAGAAAAATCTACGAGTATAGCGGGGGTTTATTTAAAGATTCCCTCTTTTTAATTTAATATACCGAATTATTGTATTTGATGAAGGTATAACGATAACAAAAATTACAGTGTATTAATCAGATACCGTTTATTATTCAAATCTTTAATGCATCAAATCCACCGTAGATTTTTCTGTGTTGAAATCAATAATTTCCAATTTATACAAGAACTGTTAACTTTGGGTATAGGGAATTATAGTAACATTTTAAAGCAAATTTAATTGTGCATCCATTAATGTAATAATATACAGGGTGTACCATTTGAGATATTTGAGTATATTCAACTTTAACATCACAATATTAGCCACACGTTCTTAAACACTCTGTATAAATTTTTGCAAATTTGACATAAACTGGTTGAATTCGATTGCTTTTAAATTATCCATGCCAAATTTCATTAATACATAAAGCTAAATGTCGGATTTACTCTGTTTTCAAAAATCACTTGCATCCAACTTTTTTCGAAATTTGATAATAATTTGAAAACTGTCACATTTTGGCCTATAATACCTTATATGAAAATAGTGTAGAATTTGCGGAAGAATTAAAAAATTCATAAATATACAGTGTTCCAGTTGAAATAACAGTTGACTTCCGATATAACCGGAAGTGCGAGGAAGTTGACACTATTTTCATTGAATAGATCTTTTTTATAAACCCCTGTATACAAATTTTCAGATTTCAATTTTGACTGCTTTCTGAAATAATCCTACTGATGGGCCCTCTTCATGATACACCCTGTATATGAACTGTTTTATAAGATATTCAGTTGTGATTTTCATAAATTGATGCAAAAATGTAGGAAAGAAGGGTTGTGTAGTATACCCAATGACAATGGTTCAATTGTATTGTCCTTTGTGTCAAAACGTTTGTTTCTTTTTTCCTTTTCTATATTTTTTTCAAATATATGATGATATACTCTGTTGTTTAATTTTCTCCAATTTTTCGTGTGCGACAAACTAAGCTTTATTAAAATATCCATAGATAGTTACTGATCAAAATTTGCATAATGTCCATGAGTAAAATTAGTTACGCAACTTGGATTTTTTGAAAAAGTTTATTATTTGTCCTCGGCACAAATGTGGAAATGAAAACTAAAACCACAAATATTCCAGCATATTCAGCCCTTTCTCATTAAAATAATCTGTTTAAGTTTACAGAGGTGGTAGATATATTTAATATTGACATCTTAACGTTTGTCTTGTTTTCTGAGTTCTAATTTTGGCACACAGCTATCTGAATTTTAAATATAATTTCTAAAACTAGATAAGAAAATTAGGAGACGGTTTAACCAAAATCCTTTTTAAAATTGGTATTTTAAGACACAAAATTTTTTAGGAATGGGAAGCCTTAAATAAACTTACCAAAAATGTTCTATCACATATCTTAAGAAGTCGCAATGTTTAGTAAACTAAGCTTACAGCAATTCCCTTTCTCCTGTTCATGTTTCCATTTTTTTAATTAAAAATTAATAGAAAATTGTGCTAGTATGAGACGAAACTTGTATAAAATTACAACTCTATATCTTGAAAAAACAAGAGAGTTGTTAATAAAACCATTTTCTTTAATATTATGTTAAAGTTCTGTATCTTGAAAAAGACGTGCCTAAAAAAATGGCTTGACTTACTTTTTTGTAACACACTGTATATAACACTGTTCTTGAAATTTTCAAATTATTATTGCTTTGACAATTTCAATTTAAAAATACATAGCAAAATATGAAATATATGTAATATTGTACAATGTTTGTATTTATTTTAACATTTTAACCTCTCCACTTAAATGAAAAATGTTTGGATAGATCAATTTTTTATTTGATCAAAAATTTCTTAAGCGTTCTCTACATGACAAAGAGCTACGAGTTTAGTTTTTATTAAATTGTAGGTCGAGTGCATCCATTTAAATGAGCCCAAAATTGCAGAAAAAAAAATTGGATCAATACTTCTTAAAGTATTTTAAAAAATGTTTACTCTGAATAATGAATTTGCGATACCAACAACAAGAACCTTCAACCAGCCAAACTTCATTTACATCGCATCTTATATTTTTATACAAAATTATTGCTTTTGATATCTTTTTCTTTTAATAAACATGGACTTCAAATAAATACATTTGATCTCAAAAAATATATAGATTAATTCAGATTAATCCAGAGAATAAATGACCTACTACGAACAGAGGTCTGTTTGATTTGGTAAGTGAAAATAAAGATTTTTAGAAAGAAATAAAGATTGAATTACAGAAATCACTATTGATCAAATAAGAAATTGATTAGTCCAAGCATTTTTCTTTCTTTGTATAAAGAAATAAAGTTGGAGATGAGTGGGGGTAATGGAGATACCAGTTAAGCCTCGTACCATATTAGGAAAAAGTGACATACCTCTGCTGACATTATTATGCAAAAAATATTTCTTCTTGTGTTTGTGTTCATTCTTTGTTTCTTAGCTAATAATAATAATTTTTCAGAAAATCCATCAGCTTTAGCAGATTTACCCAATTTATCAATATTTTGAGTATTTCCAGTCCAAGCTGATCCAACTACCCACCATCTACCTCTCTCGTCAGCTGAAATGTTTTTAAGATAGTTTTAACATTATATCAGTTCATGTGTAAATTTTTTAAAATTTAGTTATTCAAATGGATAATCATAATGAAATATAAATGTTCAATTACCTTTAAGCAAATCTTCCAGTGAAATATTCAACTGAGTCACATAATTGCCTTTCCTTATAAAAGCCTTCATAATTTTTTTTAAATGCTCCGAATATGAGGTGTCATAATTTGGAATTTTCGTTACATTATTATTTTTAATAGCCAGTAGGATGTCCAACATAAATTTGACACGAGGGCTAAAAGATTATAAAATAAGTGATTTAAAATGATTTGAAGTCCCGTACTTACTTATCTTTTACTTCTTCGGATGCTGCCCCAGCTCGTTTCTGAATATCTAAAATGAAATTTTTCAAAGCTATTGGGTCATCTTTCCTCAGTGTAAAGCCGACACTTTTCAAGATATGTAAAATACATTCCACATCCTTTTCCTCAAATTTACTGGAAAGTTTATACAACATTTCATATAATAACTTCGCATCAAAAAGTTTGAAGTTATATAATTGCGATATTATATTTACAATGTTATCCAACTTTTTGTTCTCTACATCGTGGTTTGCATTCACAAATTCTTCAAATTTTTTCACAACAGACTGCAAAAAATGTGCACCTACAAAATTAGGTAAATTTAAATTATTCAGTAATTTCTTGATTTTTGCTCAAATTTGGAATCGGAAAATAATTGAAAAAGAGTTACTCCCATATGTGAAATTTTGTATATAATGCTAAGCGATCCATACACCTGATGAACATTTTTGCTTGCAGTTACGAGGGTTGTGTTTTATATTTCGGGAATGGACAATCCTAGTGTTTCCATATGACAACTGACATCCTATTGTAAAGTTTTACCTTTTGTTGGTATACTTATTCGGAACATTTTAATATATAGGTGATAATTGTGTTGTTTACAGTGACTTGAAAAATTCATTTCGGCCAAAAAATGGAATTATGTCGTGAACACTGATATTGCAAGATCGTCATGTGACTTACTGTGAGATTGAGGCATCTTTGGGTACTAGTCCATGAAGATACATCATTCTTCACCAGGACAATATAAGCTCTTACCCATCGTCTCAAACAAGAGACTTTTTGAGAATTGGAAGTCAAATTAATGAGTCATCCGCCGAACAGCTCTGATTTGGCACCCATTACTTTTTTTTTATTCCCGCACATCAAAAATAAATCATTAGGACGTTTTTCTATTCCTGAAGAACCAGTTGATGCGTTCAAAACTCATGTTTTGGAAGTACTAGGTACAATCAGAATGGAAAAAGTGCTTTGAAAATTGGTTCGAATACCTATTTTGAAAAACAGTTTCTTTTTTTGTTCTCTATTCTCAAAATATAAAAGGCAACCCTTGTACAAATAATTATTGTCAGAGGTAGATTACTTGTGGCAATCACATGACAAATTTATTCACAACAGAAAGGTATGAATATACATATAGTTTTACAGTACTGTAAAGCAATTCTAATGTGAAAAGTTGCATAATCTACGTCATCATGTTTTGTACCTCTTTTTTTGTGAAACAATGAAAAATCAAAACATAGCTAAATTAGTGTTATATTTTACGCATATGTCGTTCTAACTTACCAACTTCTGTACCAACATTAGCATGTAGAACTATTATCAATACAACATGCTCAATTAACAATCTCTCTGGCGTTATAACCTCGGACACTAATGATTCCATCATTAAATTTGTTAATGTTTCGCTCATATCGTTACGGCTATTATTCATATACATATTTTCAATTTGTGATGCGATGTTATGCATATTACTTTCTGCTAATCTATTTAAGAGACCTAAAATTATATATTTTTTTATATATTATATCATCTAGTATGTATTAACAATGGATACCTTTCAATTGTTTTTTAAGTCTATTCAGTGATTCTATTCGAGTTTTATCTTGTGACACATTTGTTTCTAATTTTGCTCTTATCGTTGGGGGTATGTATTTTTCTTCACTTTTCTAAAAAATATTAACATACAAAATAGTACTACCTATTTATTTGATATAGTAATATTTAAAAAACTTACTAAAATCAAGAAAAAAAATAATAAAATGATCTTTCATTAAACATTCACTGATAAGGAAATATATAAAAAAATATATGTATATATTACAAGCTGTTTTAGAATTTTTAGTAGCTTAATTTAAAATTTGAATTCGAATGATCAAAGTAAGAAAAATATTCTATGAAGGAATGTTCAAGGTTTAATTTACCTGTGTATTGAAATTAGAAAATAAATTCACTTTTCAAAAAAAATCTCTGAGGGTGTTTGTCATGGATTGATGGAACTTAGTCTAATTATTTGTGTAATTCAACACAAAATTTTTTTTAATTCGCATCCAAATATGTCAACCAGTGACGAAGATACTAGAAGTCACTATCATTATAAACCCAAGATATTTTATATCAGTGGCTATTTCGGATTTTTGGTTTGGACATATGATTAAAAATTAATTTTCTTTGTCAAATTACAACTTACAGATCTATATAATATGTAGTGTCACATACAAGCTGCTTCCCAACTCTGTGATTGTATTTATTTTTCAGTGTGAGGCAAGCAGAGTTAAATATGATAAACTTACTGTAAATTTAGCTGTAGTATTTACTTTTTATTTTTCATACTCTTGTGACTTGTGCAATGGGAGTAGGACAAATTAGTTTTTAAATTTATATGAAAAATCATTACAATACAAAAAATAAATTTAAAAGACAAGCCATATTTTATCGCAGCTTAGCCAACTTGATAGTTATAATTTTTAGTTACCAAGACACCTATAGGTAAGTATACTTAAAATCTGTGTCACATTACTTATTATATGTTTTAATGAAATACAAACTTGCATCAAAATTATCCTCACAGAAGGAGACAATGTTCGAGATATTTCTTTTAACATTTTTCTAGCCACTTCAAACTATTTATTTTGTCTTTTTGTGTCTATCGAGAAAGTTATAAAAACTTTTAAAGGGGTTTTAATAGACGCATTAGTACATTTTGGTATACCACTTTCTTGGCGGTATTTCACTTCTTACTTTTATAAACCATCCAACTCTACTATGTAGACCGTAATAAATATTAATGTCAACAGTAGATATTTCAACTATCGAAGCATTCAACTAATCAGTAATAACTGACCTCACAAACCTTAACCTTAACCTCGTGTACAGGTACGTAAATTTTCAAATGAGTATTGCCTTATTTCTTCGATCTTTTTCTCAAAATAAGCAAGACAATTTTTTATTGCATATTCAGTTGATTTCTATTAAATATAAAAATTTTTGAACCTGCCTATTCGATGATTATAATTTTTTCTATGAAAAAAAATCTTTCACTTGAAAAATGAACCATTTTTGTATTATTAATGATTATTAATGTTGCTAAACCCTTCAATATAACTTAAAACTAAAACAAATTTTGCATATTTTCGGTGAGGATAAAGTTTAACGGTTTTTTCAGACTTTCCATTAGACTTTGCAACCTTTTGTGAAACAAGTAGCCTTTAGTTACTTAAAACGAACTGAAGTACTTGGCAACAATTTTTAGGTCTAGGTCACTAACACTAATAATGAACATTTTTAATAGTCAAAACATTTAAAACTTATTGAAAACCTCTACAATAATTTCCAAGTTACATACTACATAAAAAGAGGTGAATATTTGTGGCTGTCAATGGGGTGTGGTCTGTTTCTTCAAGTTTTAGTAATCATCAGTTCTATTTTAGTTTTCATTATGGAAACAGTTTCTTATTGAGAAAATTATCAATGAACAAATGTTTAAGGGAAGTCATTTATATTTCCAGATTCTTATTTTAATTGCTTTTCCTTTTTATGAAACGACAGTGTGCCTATGGGGTGTGCTGTGCATTAATAAGTGCCCTAGAATTTACTTTAGAAGCTTCTTGAGCACAAACGAGAACAAATAAGCATAAATGAGAAAGATCTAAGGATTTAACTTCCACATGAAATAGTTATAAAATTAAAACATCAAACATTTTCATTCATATCAATAAATTTAATTTTAATATTTTTTGAAAATTCAGAATATTGAAAATGTTTCTATTATTAAAATGCGGAGCGATGCTTGTGTAGCGCGAAACTTAATAAAATTCTAAAACAATTTTTGTTTTGTATTGTTGAGCAGAATGTTCGCGCATAATAGGTTTTAGGTGTGCAAACATTTACAAATATTCACAAGTGCACACTGAGAACATTTTACAATACAAGATATAGAGACAACGTATAGAAACACTGATGACAACTGCAGGTTAAGTTAACTGCACATCTTTATGTATAATGATATCCAAATAGGCATGCACGAACACTTGTACAGACATAGAGCTATAGGTGAAGTACACAGTTCCAAAAAAGTTTTCATAGTGTCACTGTGACAAGTCAGTAGGTATTAAAAAAATATATTCTATTTGCAAATTAAAAAATGTTCTATTGGTAAAAAAATATTTCTGCCTATCAAGGTTTTCAGCTCAATTCATTTCATCAAATATTCTCTTCAAATTTGGAGACACCTTTTATTAATACCTGAATAAAGCAGATTTTACTTTTAAATAGATAAATAATTTTAATTAACTTCATTTTCATCATTTCATGTCAGACATTTTTTTAGTGTGAATTTTTCTAAAATTTGAAGTATCTGAAATATGATTACACATTGTTTTTATTTCTCAAATTCAAATTTTAAGTTTGACTTAAATCCTGAAAATATTTGCTTAAATTAAAAATATACTTCTTTATGAACTTACGGTTACAATAGCACCATCGTTAGTTCTCAATCTACCATAAATATCTTCCCAAGTTCCATCTTCATTTTGTTTCATAGTACCTTCAGTATCAAAATTTTTTTCAGATTCAGAAACTTGATCTTCATTAGAAATATCTCCTTCAACTGCAGGATTTGTATCTAAACTGTTTAATTTTACTTTTTTATCTCTAGTTGGACTGGTGTTTGACCCTTTCCCTTTCTTTCTTTTTGTAGCTTTGCCAACTTCCCCTACATTATTTTTACTCTTTTGTTCTTTGACTTTTTCTTTTTTTGTACTGTATTTTTCATTTTCTACAGTCTCTGAATCTGTTTCGTATTCACTTTGATCATTTATATTATCATTCTCTTCTTCGCTCAGTTCCTCCGATTCACCATTCATATCTTCATCTTCACTTTGATCATTTATATCATCATTCTCTTCTTCGCTAAGTTGCTCCGATTCACTATTCATATCTTCATCTGAGTCAGTATCCTCAATGGAAGAATCATTTTCTTTCTCCTTCGTACCATTAGCTTGACCAGTCATCAACGTGAAATCTTCTTCAAATTCATTATTTGCTTCATTTAATTCCTGTTCAGTTGCTATCGTAGAACTCATGGTTTCCGAATCACAAACTTCCAGTAAATCTTAACAATAAAAATCATAGCAAAATATTAGTTTTACACCTAAACCTTTCTCACAAACTTACACACTGATTGGATTGGAAATACTTACAATCTAAGCCATCTTCCGTAAAACTTTTTGGAATAGATTTAGATTTGCGTTTATTTAATTTTAAGTGTTTTTCTAATTGTTTTATATTACGGTCTTCATCAACATTAGCGTCTAGTAGTTGTTTCATTCTTTGTTTCGTCATCTCTTTCTGAAGTTTATTTTTCTCCTTTTGTTCTTTATTTCTTATTGCTTCTATACTAAGAACCTAAAATATTGTTTACAATTAATAATTTACAAATGGATTTTACTAAGTTTTTAGGTTATGTACTTACCTTATTGGATACTGTATCATTTTTCACTTTTTGTTTTTTAAAATCGGCCGTTTTCTGTTCTTTTATATTGTTAGAAGAACTTTTATTTGGATTTAAAACAAATTTGCCAGGTTTATTTCGATTTCTATAAAATTCATTACGTTTAATTTTCTTTCCTTTTCGTTTATCTTTACGTAATTGTTTCCTTGTTACTTTTGAATTAGATTTTGGTGGTTTATTACGTCGTATAGCCATAATAAATAAAAATGTATACGACCAAATAAAAACTAAATATAAAATCACACTTTAAAGATGAACCCTAACCTCACTAACTAGACTACTTTCTACTTCTTCTTCCAAAATATGTATCGGTCCTATCCTATCGCCCGCATTCAATTTTAGTTTATTATAAGACAATACGATCAAAAATATGAAAGTAAGTAGTGCAAGGGTCTGGGGGGCTTTGATTTTGGCAAAATAGTACCTATTAGCCACATACTTCTATACATACATATACAAAGCATTTTGAAGGGGATGGGGAATTGAAGCCAAAAAGTGGGGGTGTTGCACTTTGTGATTATACGCACGCGCTATGATTCATTTTTTCCATTGGTCGGTTTGTCGGTTAACGTCATAGTCATTTCCGAAGATAGGTTATGAATTTGAATAGAAAGACAGCTGAAAATGATTTGGCAAACAAAAAAAAGGAAAGGAAACGAGACAGACCCTTAAAAAACATGGGACCAAGGACGAAGTAGTGGCAGAAGACTTAAAGAAAAGAGGAACAAACTGGCAAAAAGGGATGAATCTAACAAAAAATAAAAAGGAAGATAAAATTTGTTTAGAAGTAAAAATGTATATCTTTACACCCTATGGATACTTAAAGGTTTTATTGATTGAGGATTTTTATTAATTAAGGGTAATGTATTGATGAAATTGGCTAAAGCAAATTTTTACGTGTCCAATCAGTAGCTAGAAATTCCACATTTTACTAATGCATGAGACTTCGTGTTTCATGGTGAACTCTTACTGTTATATATTAAAAGGAGGCGAGTAGTTTCCCTTTATATATTTTTTGTAAATGTCGCAAGAATTTATTTTTATAACCTGTGAAGTTACAAAGCACGCTATGTATGGTACCACATCTACATACGGTGAAAGGTCAAACATGGTTTTTACGTGATCATGTTCAAATAAAGAAACGACACTTAATGTACCTACTTGTGTTTGGAACACAAACTGGATCAGTTATTTTATTTGAAAAATAATACCTGGGGACAATTTATATCTAAAATCGGCACTGCTTCAATGTGTTCTAAGATCTTGACTAGGTTTGCATTGTATATTTAATAAAATAAGACTTGATATTTAGCATATATTAGAAAATCAAATTGAATCTGGTACCGTGAATCACGAAACACTTAGGTTAATATGATTGATATGATTTATTATTATTTATATATGTGTTAGTTAAGGTAGATAACTCGTTATCATTTTTATGTATATTTGTACATAAAGTGTATTTTTATATGAATTTTTGTGATGTGTCTATTTTAAATTTCAAAAAATGTTTACTATTTTATATAAATAACACACTTTTACTCTCTTTTGGATTCCGTTTTATTGTACCCATTTTATTTTACATTCACTATCTAACATTCTCATAAATTACAATTAACAAGTTGTATAATTAGATATACAAAATAATAATTGGTAATTTTACTCTGTTAATAGTAGGTACATCAGTTATTAAATTTCATTTGAAATAATCCGCTAAAATTTCGAGCTTGCGCAAAATTGACAAAATGTAACATGTACACTTTTTATCCCCACTTTTTGGGAACAAGGTCATTAATGTAAAAGATGCAGTTCTTGGTATATGTATGTATAGAGGTATGTGCTTTTAGCAACTAATAACAAGTTCAGAGTAACTCCAAATTGCTATTAGCTACTATTTTTACCAAATCGAAAGGCCCTCTGATATGTAGTTTGAAACACTTGAAAACATTTTAAATCATACTAATGAATCACGCTGATTTCAAATTATACTTTGAAAATCACCAGTGAAAGAATTCGTCTTCGAGTTGAAATGTCTTGCCTGTATTTCGCAAAAGCAGGATAGATAAGAATGAATAATATTAAAGGTCATAATTAAGAATTAAGATAAACAGTTTTAATAAATATACATATTTTTAAATTACTTCATGTGATGACTGATAAACATGATTTGAAAACATATTTCTCCAAGGCCTGTGGCTTTAATTTAAACTGCCTACATTTTTAAATAAATCTCAAATCAGTTTTAACTTTAACCATTTCCACCACTTGAGTTAAGATAGCCAGTTAATAATTCTATAAGTTGTGACAAGAGTCTGTGCATAAATCGAGAATTTTTCAAATATCAGGAAAAATAGTGGTTTGCACTTTAAGCAGGATGGCAATCTTCAAACCAAATCAGAACATTCCCACTAATTCAGGGCCTAGAAATGAGACCTTAGCCAAAATTATTAAGTTGTGTGTGTTAAAAGATTATTATTTTATCATATAATTTGTTATTTATAACCCTTAAAGTAAACAATTCACAATTCATAAAGAGAAGGTGTTTTGAAACAACTTGGACAAAAATAGGCACTACAAAAAATATATTAATTTCTAAAAGACATTTTATTTTCCAATACAAAAATCTTTAAATATAATATCCAGTAAATTATCTGTTGTTACAGTACCTACTAATTTTCCCAGATGCCTTAATGCTTTTCTTAGATGTTCTGCCAGAAGCACTAGATCTGGTGAAATGTCGGGTTGATTAGTATAGTGAGAGTATTTTAAAAATAGATTTAGGCTATTTAAACAGTCAGTCAGATGCTGCCGGTGTCTCTGTTGGTTCATACTTGGATGGTCTTGTGAAGGTTCCCCACATCTGAAATAAAATATTTAATTTTTAATTTAAACCCTAAACACAAAGCCTACAATTTTTCTTTTTCTTTTTTTTTTTTTGTGAAATATGGTATTTATTTATATAGAGTACAGAGTGTCCTAACTAAGCTCCATAGTCTTGCAGCTGTCTTATGATTAATTTTAGCAAAACATAAATTTTATAGTGTATCTGTCAAGAATATTTTCGTTTTATTAGTCCAGGAGTTTCAAGGCCAAAACCTTCCAGATGAGGCTGTTGTTAGACGTAGATTAGATTTTAGTAAAAATCGCTGGAAAAGAATATATACAATCAAAATATAAGTTAGCACTAGGTAAAAAAGTTGTGATATTTGCAGAAAAACTCAAAGAAACGCAAAAATACGCAAGAATTACATATTTCGTCTCTCATTTTACAACATAACTTTTGAAAATATGCAGTTTAGAGAAAAAATCATTACTAATGAAATTATTTGTTATAAAATTTCCAACAAGAATTGTTTTGATACTCGCGCATGTCATATTCTTGTTGCTAGATAGCTAAGACAGCATAAAGTGATGAAAATCGAAGTAATTTTGAAGCGTTCAACTGACAGGTAAGAAATTGTCCCATTCTACAAAAAATGTGGATTTAAGTATTACAGAATAGTTATAGTATTACCCAAATGAAATACCAAAACCCGAACCAAATCGGTCTGATAATTTTCACTTGAGACATTTGTGAATTAATTTCAGCATGAAATGTTATTACATTTTTGCGTTAATGCTGGGGTTAAAGTTGGGGATTTTAATAGGGACTGATTTTTTTACACATACTTGGATCCCTTAAGCGCTCAATGTCTCAAATTCAATGACTTCTATTTTATGATTTCTTTTTTAAATCCATATACTTAGCAAACTTTTTTTAGTACTCTGATATATTTTCCAATCCGCAAAACCGCTTCACAAAATTAATAATTTATAATCAAAATTTTTCGAACATTTAAAATTGTTCCAGAAGTTGTTAAGAAAAAGAAAATTGATATAACATATAACGGTTATACAGTCAAAGTTCCTTAAACATGGTTCCCATATTTGCGGATTCGCTATTTGCAGACCAAAAAATTGTGACCACTTCCTGTATTCACAGGTGAAAAATTCTGTATTGGCGGACCCAAAACTAACAATACATATTGTATTTTTAGAATAATGTGTATTTACTTGTTAAAATAAATAAGTAGGTATCAAAATAGTTATAAACAAACAAATCTTAGTGTCATGATGCCGAAAGTCCTTTGACAAAAGTTGTTGCTGACGCCGCTCGCTTACACACGCCACTATGACCTTTGATAAATGTGACATTAAACTTACCTGAGTGAAGGTTTACGGATGGCAAATGAGCTTTGTGATATCTTGTGATGATAAACATTGATTCGTCTATGGAAAAAAGTCATGTTTTTAAGAAGTAAATTGATAATGCCACAGCTGAATACTAATTCGCCTTAAAAGACCTTTTATTAGCTGGAAAACAAGAAAAAATCACGCCTAAAACTGATAATAATAATTAATATTGTTAAAATTTATCTCGATAAATTACTTTTATTATATTTTTTTATTATTTTGCAACATTGGAACGTATCCCCTATATTTCCATACAAAATGCCGCTCCGTATTCGCGGTACATTTTCGAATAAGGAGCTTTGACTGTATATGATAATTAAGCATGTGTAAAAAAATTTGCGCCAATTAAAATGCTTAATTTTAACCCCAGCATTAAATTAATTAACAAATGGTTCATGCCAAAACTATCAGACCGATTTGGATTGGGTTTTGGGTTTTCGTTTTGTGATACTTAGTACTTAAATTCACATTTATAACATAATTGGACAATTTCTTATCTGACAGTCAAATGCTTTCAAAGTGCCTTGATTTTCATCACTTTTTTACCCTGTTTTGGCTAGCTAGCAGATGTTGCGCTAACTTATATTTTCATTGTATGTATATATTATTTTCGAGCAATTTTTACTAATATCTAATATAAGCCAAGCAACAGCATGCCAATATATAGTGTTCCTGGATAAAGCCTTCATAAATGATTACAAGCCACATGACCAGTAATTTTGTTTGGAACAGTAATTTTATTTCCTTCATGTTGGCAAATAAACGGTGGTAAAATTAAAACAATAAGATCAAGATTACATTGAAACGCAATATTCTGCTTCATCGGCTGTGATTGGTGTAATTTTTCATGAGATTCTATTCAACCAATCAGCGATCGCATTATGGCCCGCACAGGCGTAACGGTTTATCATTGTTTATTGGAAACGAATCATTAATATTGGTGACATCAAGATTTACGGAATTTTCGTTACCGGTACCAACAGTGCTAAGTTGCCTAAGCTCGATGGTCATAGGGCCTTTAAACGTTTATGGAGACTGAACTTCATGACGAAAATGTTTCATTTTCGAGTTTTGCAACCATTCATTTTTTAAAAGTCCAAATGTAAGGTTTTCGTTAACTTCAAACATCTGGACGAAAGATACAGATTAGTAGTTTTCACATATCAGAGTCAAAGATTATGTTTTTAATTGGTAGGAAACATTTCCTCTTAGACGGAGTTGCATGTACGATAATCCAAACTAAAATAAAAAATATTGTTTATTTTCATAACAATTTACTTGGTTGTAAAGCTTAGACATTTAGTTATTTTTCAACATAGTGTCCATTTCTATCCAAGCATTTTTGGAGAAACTGCTCAACTTTTGTATCCCCATGTCGCAGAACTCTGCCGAATATCTGTTAAGGAAACGAGTAACCTCTTCTTTGACTTCATCGTCGGTCTGGAAGCGAAGTCCACCTAAGTGTTCCTTCAATTTCAGGAACAAGTGGTAATCACTAGGGGCTAGGTCCGGACTATACGGGGGGTGGGGAATGACAACCTAATCTTTTCAGTCTTTCTGTAAGCATTTGTGGGACCCACCGTGCACTCGTTGTGGTACTCCAATTTTTCAGACAAAATTCTAAGGAACCCAAAGTGCCAGTTCACTGATGGTTAACCCGCGATCTTCAATCAGTAGTTTCTCGACCTTTTCGACATTCTCTGAAATGGACGGTGTTCCGCTCCGGTCTTCATCGTGAATATTCATGCGACCAGCAGTGAACTCCCTACACCACTTGCGAACGTGTTGCACAGACATGCACTTTTCACCATAAACTTGGCACAACTGACCATGAATGTCTACAGGTGGAACTCTTTTCGCGTTTAAAAACTGTATAACAGCATGGATTTCACACTTGGCGGTAGCAACTATCGGGACTTCCACCGCGGACGACTGTTAGGCCAACACTAAACGGCAGAGATAAGCAGGGAATATTGGGATCGAGAGTGGGAGATCTGCTGCACGTGGCAGTGTTTCCAGATTCTGCCTAATACCTCTCCTTGCGGAACTACCGCTTTGGGAACCTTACTTTTGAATCAACCCTCATAGGCTACTTAATTAATTTTTTTAAAAGGAGCATCAATATTGTTTGCCACCGTTAGATACAGGATTAAATCATCTTTATTTTGATATAAGGTTGTTTATGTTGTCCGAAACGTTTTTTGCTCAAATTATTACTATGATAGCTGTTGAACAATGGAGCTCGGTTGGGCCGCCTATGTACTTAATTTTTAGCAATGTAGAAAACAAGGCAGGTGTTACTTACAATACTTTCAGTCTTTTTGAAATAGTTTGCACTAAATTAGTAATTCCATCTTCGGTTTTGCAGGAGACTGGAACTACAACTTCATCCCTTACATTAAAATTTTCATCATTTTTTAAATCGGTCTTATTTAGTATTACTAGACACTGTTTTGTAAATAAGCGTTCAAAATTTTCAGTATTACAATCATTAAGTAAACTATCTAAGTGTAATGTTTTAATGTACTCTTTTACATAAGTAATAAGTGTTTTATCTACATTTTTAGTTTTCCACGTTATGTATTTTTCTGCATCCACAACCAGGAGAACAAGATCAGACTTTTTATAAAGTTTTAAAGCCCTGCTAATTCCTTCTTTTTCCACAACGTCTTGTGTTTGCGATCTCAATCCAGCAGTATCCGCTAACACTAAAGGGTAGCCACCTATGTTCAAGGTAACTTCTAGGATGTCTCTAGTTGTTCCTTCAATAGGAGTTACAATAGCAGCTGGCCGCTTGCCTAAAGATATGAGAACTTATTAGTTGGTTACTTTTTTAAGTTATTCATATTAATCGCATATAAATTTAAACAAAAACCTCCTTACAGTGATATGGGCGTAGGATATAAGATTATAAAATTTTTTCTACAGGGTGATGTGATTTTTTTTGCTGATACCGATAAGGAGTCGTCCATTAATCACGTGAGGTTTTTTGGCCACTTTTTTACACCCTCCCTCCCCCCTGGTGGGTGAGGTTGTAAGCTATGCCCCTATCTAACATCGCGTGTATTTTTTTTTTTTGTTAAAAAAAACTTCAATATTTTCAGAATATTTTATGAAAAAAATATAAAAAACAGCGGCGGTTGTCAGCCAGCGCGAGCGGGGCGACGGACGATCTTACAAAGATCGACTATGTCAATTGCGCGTTGCTTATCGTGATGTCATATCACAGCTCACAGCAAGGCATTCTCGGGCACGGTTGCGCGAAAATATACACGTGATATGAAACAATACCCCCCCTTCCTCCATTGTGAGCAATAGTGATGTTATCCAAAGCCCCCCTCCCCTATTTGGATCTCACGTGATTAATGGTTGACTCCTAATCTGTCATTAACGATATTTTTAAGGTTGATACTGACAAATATATATTGGTCCATTAGCTGATACTGGTAGTTCTTTATCATTTTAATGTATGCACTTAAATCTGCTAATTTAACTAACTTAAAATATTTATAATAAAAACATAAACCCGATAGGTAAATACCTAATATTTTAGGGCAAGTACGGCCTAGTGAAAAGCAATGCTGATTGTGGTTAGTATTTGGTCACCCACAATCAGAAAAGGCTAGTTTCCTTGTCTAAGCAATCTTAAGTAAAAGTGGGGTTTTGGCAAAATTTTCAGCTGGGGTTTTGTGATGTAATGAAGCTTGCCTAAAATTTCTTTGATATCTATATTTTTAATTAATAATTTTTAATGTTGATATTTTTGCAAATGTTAAATTCAGACATTTAACAGAAACAACAAATAAGTAGGGAAATATATTTCTGGAAACCTGATTTTTCTATTTTCTATTTCTGTGGCCAATTAATATATTTTTTAACATTTCCAGACACTTTCAGTGATTTAATTAAAAAATGTTTTTTCACTAAATAGAATGATTTCAAACATTCAAAATATGGGTGAATCTACAGTATTTAGATTGCGACGGCCCATTAATAAATCTTATTCAACAATTAATTAATTTATTGTCTGTATCAATAATATTATCTTTTATTTAGACCACATATTCAAATTACGATAACTATTTCACTTTAGGCATTTATATGATAAAATAGTGAAAAATGTATACTCCTCTGGCTTGTCCCATTAGCAACTTTTACTAGAATTTTAAACATAATTTTTTTTATTTGACTACTACAATATTATTTCAATTATAATCATGTAACTAAATAAACGTCAACACATTTTCGCAAATTAAGTTGTAAAAATAATTATGAACATAATAATAATGATAAATTTTGACGCCACCAGAAAAAAGTGTCACCAGTGTCACCCTCACCTGGCAAAAACACATGATCAAAATATCGGGTAACAATTACAAACACAGATCTTTGACTTTAAGCGATACGTATTGAATATAATGAATTTTCCAACACGCGCCATTATTCCATGGCTAGAAATTGGCCTCAATGATTTGGGATCGAGGGGGATTATCCCTCTTTATCCTGCCTCATCTCATGTAGGCCTGGACAGCCTTCGTAGGTGGGCCCCATCCGTCGTCTACCCCGACCGCAAATGCGGCCGGTGTACGCGCTTTGTGGGACCTCCTTTTGTCCTGGCTGGGGCCCGCCGGCTAGGGCCTTTTTTTCTGGCGCTCTTCTTGCTTTAATTTTCCAACAAGCTAACTGCGTTGAGCTTATTCAAACTAAAATCGCGTCAGTGGCTGTTACGCTGTCTTAGAGCTTGCTTGCGCTGGTATACATATATTTTTATATTTTATCATTACATAATTTTGCACTGATTAAAAACAATATTAATTGTGACCAGGAGTCATGAATAACTTTTAATTGTAATAACAAGTACATGTTTAATTGTAATTCGATGATATGTGCGATTTTGGTACTTCTCTGGCGTCACTCCTCTGGTAGTTTGTACGCCAGGGGAAACACATGTAATCCAGGGGAATGACAAAAAATGTAACTTGATAGTTAATATTTTAATACTTTATTTTACATGTTTTAGTTAGTTGCTTATGATAAACATAAGCCAAATATCGCGATGAACGTCAAAAAAAACAAACGAGAGAAGAGAGACTGGAAATTTGTCACTGCTCTGTGCATAGTGTCACTCCCCTGACCATACATTTTCCCCTGGTGCCTGTAAATCTTAAAAAATAGAAATATCTTCTGGTCCTTATCACTACAGATATATAAATATTGCCAACTTGTGAAATAATTAATACTATATTAAACTGATTAATTTTTCTTTGGGGACACCGAAAATACATTTACTGTATAAACACCCATATAACACTTATTTACACAACAGAATATTACCTAGGATATTACTTAAAAGATGATAATTTAAATTTAACAGAAGTCTATTAAAAATGTTTCATGATTAATAACTTTTAATAGAACTTATAAGGGTGTATGACTGTCATTCACAAAATAGATCTTAGATTCATTGAGAAATAAAAAAATACAATATGCATTTGAAAATAAAATAAATCAATGTGGATAAATTTATTTGATGAATTTTATTTCAAATAATTTTTCATATAATTAGCAGATTTAAGAGGAATACGTTCCAAGACATCCAAAAATTTATTTTAGGTACAGTTACTTATTAAAAAATACTTGCCTATGCATTATTATTTATTCCGAAGTGCTCAGATTTGCGATAAAAAAATGTGTATTTCCTGTCAAAAACATTTTAAAAAGCAACGTTTTTCGAAAATTTTATATTTATTTTATATTTTAATTGATATGTGATTATGTAAAAAAGAGTTTACAATCGTTTCTTGCAAGTTTTAACAGGGGTATCTAGGAAACCTTGTAATCTGCAATAAACCCTGTAATCTGGACTATATTTTAAAATATTCCAGTTTATGGAACAGAATTATTATTGAATTAGTTATTAGCTACTTTCAATTTGGATTACTTCAGACAGCACTTTTAATAAAGTAACATATTTCTTTTGTTCCCACTTAGTTTGATAAAAAGAATTGAATATTTTACAAAATCACTCACATAGTATATTTAGCAGACTACTCTTTCCAGCATTAGGTTCGCCTAAAATCACCGTCTTCACACCATTACGCAAAATTTCCCCTTTATGACCATTAGATAAATGATTTTCAATTTCATTACACAATTTTCTTACAATTTCCATTACCTCCTGTATGAGATTTTGCTCTAAAGTATCAGTCTCGTCAAAATCTATATGAGCTTCTACACTGGCGACACACTTGATAAGTTCTTTTTTCCACTTATTGTAGAGATTACTTAGTGAACCTTGAGTTTGTAGAAATGCCTAAAAAATTCACTACTGTGGTCTACTTGACAAAAACAATTATGGAAATATTTTAATAGAATAGGTAAATAATTTTTTTTGTTAATCTTTTAAATTAAGACCCACTTGTTTTCTTTGAATTTCAGTTTCTGCTTGTAATAAGTCTGCTAAGCCTTCAACTTCTGTAAGATCTAGTTTTGCATTATGAAATGCTCTCTTGGTAAACTCTCCTGGCTCCGCAAGCCGCAATTTTGGAATGGAACTTAAAGCATCGAAAACTGCATTTATTACTGCCAAACCTCCATGAACTTGTAATTCGAAACTATCTTCTCCTGTAAAACTCTTAGGACCTAGAAATAAAAGGTTTTTAATACATATTCATTCGAAGCAGTTATACTAATTTGTGAAATTCGTAGGAAAATCTTGAATACAGTAAGTATGTCATTTATTTAATTTACCAGGAAACCACAAAATAAGTCCCTTGTCCAAAATTTCATGTGTTTTTGGATGTAGTATGCTTCTTAAAACAGCCGTTCTAGGTTTTGGGAGATCTGACAAATTTGTAACTAGTTTTAGAGCGTTCCCTGAATTTGTTCCAGATATTCGAATTACAGCAACTCCACACTTTCCTTGACCTTAAGGAAGAAAAATAATGTTTTATATGTAATAAATCTTTCCCATCATATACAAACCTGAAGAGAGTGCAAATATAGTATCAGAAGAGCATGATCGGATTAAATTTGATGATAAGAAATTAAAACTAGTTAACATTTTAGGTAATTTTAACATACTTATTATCTGAATTATAATTATTTAAATAATAACAAAAAACACATTTTGTGAGGTTATAAACGCAAACCATCATAGACCATAGACCTTGTACCACTATGAAGTATGAACATAGACAAAGACGGAAAGTATGAACATGAACTATGACTATGAGAGACTAGCAAGGGAAGTCAATCACCTTGATGTGTGCAAGGACTGTAAGGGAGATGATGTGGGTAAATACTGGTATAGCGGTCACCGGTACAAACACCGGCGAATGAACCTTTCTTATAAGTAAACGCATAAACAAAGGTAAAAGTCCTGTAAAAGTTCCCGCGCTAGCCGAAGGGCCACCTTAGCAAGGCGCATCCCAGGCTGCATAGCCGCTAGTGATGGGCTGCTAAATAGCAGCCTGCTTTTTTAAACTGCTATTAGGTTCGTAATAATTCTAACTGCTACGAGCTTCAAAATTAGCTGCTATTTTTAGTAGCAACTAATATTTTAAAATATTTACTGTGACTGGTGACTGGCGCGGACCTCCACGCCATTATTTCATGACTACGCTCGCCATTATTCTATGGCTAGAAATTGGCCTCAATGATTTGGGATCGAGGGGGATTATCCCTCTTTATCCTGCCTCATCTCGTGTAGGCCTGGACAGCCTTCGTAGGTGGGCCCCATCCGTCGTCTACCCCGACCGCAAATGCGGCCGGTGTAGGCGCTTTGTGGGACCTCCTTTTGTCCTGGCTGGGCCCCGCCGGCTAGGGCCCTTTCTTCTGGCGCTCTTCTTGCTTCGCCGGCTCGTCTGTGTAAACCCCGGGGGTAGTGTCATGTTTATGTGTGGTATGGTTGGGTAGGGTAGTGCGGCTATGCAGCCTGGGATGCGCTTTGCTAAGGTGGCCCTTAG